>NC_053028.1:410538727-410824324 GCF_003073215.2 Triticum urartu
AAAGTATTAAGGTAAACCTAACCATAGCATGAAACATATGGATCCAAATCAGCCCCTTACGAAGCAACGCATAAACTAGGGTTTAAGCTTCTGTCACTCTAGCAACCCATCATCTACTTATTACTTCCCAATGCCTTCCTCTAGGCCCAAATAATGGTGAAGTGTTATGTAGTCGACGTTCACATAACACCACTAGAGGCTAGACAACATACATCTTATCAAAATATCAAACGAATACCAAATTCACATGACTACTAATAGCAAGACTTCTCCCTTGTCCTCAGGAACGAACGTAATTACTCACAAAGCATATTCATGTTCATAATCAGAGGGGAAATAATATGCATATAGGATCTGAACATATGATCTTCCACCAAATAAACCAACTAGCATCAACTACAAGGAGTAATCAACACTACTAGCAACCTACTAACACCAATCCCGGACTTTGAGACAAGAATTGGATACAAGAGATGAACTAGGGTTTGGAGATGAGATGGTGCTGGTGAAGATGTTGATGGAGATTGCCCTCTCCCGATGAGAGGAGCGTTGGTGATGACGATGGTAATGATTTCCCCTCCCAGAGGGAAGTATCCCCGGCAGAACAGTTCTGCTAGAGGTCTAGATTGGATCCGCCAAGGTTCCGCCTCGTGGCGGCGGAGTCTCGTCCTGAAAAGTTCCTTCTTATTATTTTCTCATCGAAAGACTTCATATAGGAGAAGATGGACGTCAGAGAGCCACCAGGGGGGCCACGAGGTAGGGGGGCGCGCCCTAGGGGGGGCGCCCCCACCCTCGTGAGCAGGGTGTGGGCCCCCTGGCCTTCATCTTTGGCGAGGATTTTTCTTTATTTATTTTAAGACGTTCCGTGGAGTTTCAGGACTTTTGGAGTTGCGCAGAATAGGTCTCTAATATTTGCTCCTTTTCCAGCCCAGAATTCTAGCTGCCGGCATTCTCCCTCCTTATGTAAACCTTGTAAAATAAGAGAGAATAGCCATAAGTATTGTGACATAAAGTGAAATAACAGCCCATAATGCGATAAATATCGATATAAAAGCATGATGCAAAATGGACGTATCAACTCCCCCAAGCTTAGACCTCGCTTGTCCTCAAGCGAAAAGCCGATAACAATAAATATGTCCTCATGTTTAGAGGTAGAGGCGTCGACAAAAAAATAAAATACGGACATGAAGGCATCATGATTATTCTCATACGACAACATATATAGATTTTGTCATATGATTACTTATGTTCAAGTGATGATCTATTCACAATGCAAAAGTATAAATCATAAACCTTATTGGACTCCGACAAACTATAATCTCAGTCATTGAAGCAATTGCAATTTATCATAACATCGGAAAGAGTCTATGTCAGAGCTAAAAAGCAAGTCCACATACTCAACTATCATTTAGTCCTCCATAATTGCTAACACTCATGCAATACTTGTGGTTACGGAGTTTTAATCGGACACAAAGAAAGATAGGGGATTTATAGTTTTGCCCCACAACCTTTTACCTCAAGGGTAATGTCAACAATAATGGTTCATGCTCCCCTACATCCAATTAGATATATATATATATATATCATGTTCTTTCCAACATGCTGAGCTTGCCAAAGGATAAAATGAAAAATAAAAGGTGAAGATCACCATGACTCTTGCATAAGGTAGAAGATAATAATAAAGGATAGGCCCTTCGCAGAGGGAAGCAGAGGTTTCCATGCGCTTTTATGGTTGGATGCATAAAATCTCAATGCGAAAGAACGTCACTTTATATTGCCCCTTGTGATATGAACCTTTATTATGCAGTCCGTCGCTTTTATTACTTCCACATCACAAGATCGTATAAAGCTTATTTCTCCCACACCAATAAATCATACATATTTAGAGCAATTTTTATTGCTTTGCACCAATGACAACTTACTTGAAGGATCTTACTCAATCCATAGGTAGATATGGTGGACTCTCATGGCAAAACTGGTTTAGGGATATTTGGAAGCACAAGTAGTATTTCTACTTGGTGCTGAGAATTTGGCTAGCATGAGGGGGAAAAGCAAGCTCAACAAGTTAGAGGATCCATGACAACATACTTTATCTCAGATATAAGAAATACATAACTCATTACGTTGTCTTCCTTGTCCAACATCAACTCTTTAGCATGTCATATTTTAATGAGTGCTCCCAATCATAAAAGATGTCAATGATAATATATCTATATGTGAAAACCTCTCTTTCCTTATTACTTCCTATTAATTGCAACAATGACCAAAGCTATGTCTGCCAACTCCCAACAACTTTTAATCATCATACTCTTTCTATGTGAAGTCATTACTCTCAATAAGATCAATATGAACTTTTTTGTTTCTTTTTATTCTTTCTCTCTTTTCTTTTATTCACCCAAGATCATGGCAAAATAATCAAGCCCTTGAATCAACACTAATGTTTATTATATATAGCTCACGGACTCGATTACATAGAGAGATCATAAAGCAAACTCAAAACTAGATCATGCCATAAACTTTATTCTACTAGATCAAGATACTACTAATAGAATCGAACTAAGAAAAACGGTAAAGATAGGAGTTGTGATTGTGATACGATACCGGGGCACCTCCCCCAAGCTTGGTAGTTGCCAAGGGGAGTGCCCATACCCATGTTATTATATCTCCTTGGTTGATGAAGAAGGTGGAGGTGTTGTTGATGATGCGGGCTTGTCATCCATCTTCCAAGGCATAGGTTCACCATCATAGAAGGATGATCGAGTCTCCGGAATCCTTGAATCTGCAGCCAAACTCTTTCTTTTGAATCTATATTCATACTCACAGTTTTGGTTTTGCAGTTCATAGATTTGGGCTTGTAGGTGCTCGATCTTCTCATATAGCTTGAAGTTGGCCTCCTCGGTGTTCTTGGCATCCGGCTTGTAGTTGTTAGTGAACTTCGCGAGCATCGTGTGACTAGCGTTGATTCCACGCTCCACCATCCCCTGGCACTTGAAAACTTGTTGCTCCATTGCTTCGAGCCTCGTCTCCACGCTTCCGGTTCCCTTTGGTCCCTCAACATCGTGGATGTGCAACAACCCATCACACATCTCAATGGTTTGAGGGTGTCGCAGCACCTCCGCGAGGTAAGGGTTGATGACCTTCTCAAAAAACTTGTCCTTGGAAGCACTTGGGGACATCATGATAATCTAGATCTGTTAGAAAAACAGCTCAAAACAAAAACAGGAGATTTTTGCGTGATACGGGAGTCAAAACCTTCGGGGGAATATATAATGAATTTTTACCGACCAAAATACGTATCGTGCAAGAAAACGGAGTCCGGAAGGCACACGAGGTGCTCACGAGGTAGGGGGGCGCGCCCAGGGGGGTAGGGCGCGCCCACCACCCTCGTGGGGCCCTTGTGTCCTTCCCGGACTGCTACTTATTTTTCTATTTTTCTAAATATTCCAAAACGGAGAAATATTGCCTTAAAAATTGTTTTGGAGTCGGTTTACTTACCGTACCACATACCTATTCCTTTTCGGGGTCTGAAACGCTCCGGAAAGTGTCCCTTATGTATTCCTCCAGGGTTACAGTTTCAACAATATTGGTTTCAACATTTATGGGATTACCTGAGATATAATGTTTGATTCTTTGACCGTTTACCACCTTCGGATTTGTGCCCTCGAAGTTGTTGATTTTTATGGCACCGGAACGATAGACCTCTTCGATAACATAGGGCCCTTCCCATTTAGAGAGAAGTTTTCCTGCAAAAAATCTTAAACGAGAGTTGTATAGCAATACATAATCACCTATATTAAACTCACGGTTTTGTATCCTTTTGTCATGCCATCTTTTAACTTTTTCTTTAAACAACTTGGCATTTTCATAAGCTTGGGTTCTCCATTAATCAAGTGAGAAGCTTGGGTTCTCCATTCATCAAGTGAGCTAATATCAAATAACCTCTTCTCACCGGCAAGTTTAAAATCATAGTTAGCTCTTTAATAGCCCAATATGCCTTATGTTCTAGTTCGAGAGGTAAGTGACATGCTTTTCCATAAACCATTTTATACGGAGACATACCCATAGGATTTTTGTATGCAGTTCTATAAGCCCATAATGCATCATCAAGTTTCTTGGACCAATTCTTTCTAGACCTATTAACAGTCTTTTGCAAAATTAATTTGAGCTCTCTATTGCTCAACTCTACTTGACCACTAGACTGTGGGTGATAAGGAGATGCAATTCTATGATTAACATCATATAGCAAGCATTTTACGGAAAGCACCATGAATAAAGTGTGAACCACCATCAGTCATTAAATATCTAGGGACTCCAAACCTCGGGAAAATAACTTCTTTAAGCATTTTAATAGAAGTGTTATGATCAACACTACTAGTTGGAATAGCTTCTACCCGCTTAGTAACGTAATCAAAAGCAACTAGAATATGTGTGTATCCATTAGAGGCAGGAAAAGGTCCCATATAATCAAAACCCCACACATCAAACGGTTCAATAACAAGTGAATAATTCATAGGCATTTCTTGACGTCTACTAATATTACCAATTCTTTGACATTCATCACAAGACAAGACAAACTTACGAGCATCCTTGAAGAGAGTAGGCCAATAAAAACCAGATTGCAATACCTTATGTGCAGTTCTATCTCCAGCGTGGTGTCCTCCATAAGACTCGGAATGACACTTGCGTAGGATCTGTTCCTGTTCATACTCAGGTACACAACGTCTAATAACACCATCTACCCCTTCTTCATAAAGATGTGGGTCATCCCAAAAGTAATGTCTTAAATCATAGAAAAACATTTTCTTTTGTTGGTATGTGAAGCTAGGTGGTATAAACTTAGCAAAAATATAATTAGCATAATCAGCATACCATGGAGTACTACGAGAAGTACTTATAACATTTAATTGTTCATCAGGAAAGTCATCATTAATAGGTAGTGGGTCATCAAGAATATTTTCTAACCTAGACAAGTTGTCTGCAACGGGGTTCTCAGCTCCCTTTCTATCAACAATTGCAAATCAAATTCTTGTAGCAAGAGAACCCATCTAATAAGTCTAGGTTTAGCATCTTTCTTTTCCATAAGATATTTAATAGCAGCATGATCAGTGTGAATAGTTACTTTAGAATCAACAATATAAGATCTGAACTTATCACAAGCAAATACAACTGCTAAAAGCTCTTTTTCAGTAGTAGCATAATTTCTTTGAGCATTGTCTAGAGTCTTACTAGCATAATGAATAACATTTAATTTCTTATCAACTCTTTGCCCTAGAACAGCACCTACAGCATAATCACTAGCATCACACATAATTTCAAAGGGTAAATTCCAATCAGGTGGCTGAACAAGTGCAGACTAATGCTTTCTTAAGTATTTCAAATGCTTCTACACAATCATCATCAAAGACAAATGGTATATCTTTTTGCAATAAATTAGTCAGAGGCCGAGAAATTTTTGAGAAGTCCTTAATGAACCTCCTATAAAATCCAGCGTGACCAAGGAAACTTCTTATACCTTTGATGTCCTTGGGACATGGCATCTTTTCAATAGCATCAACCTTGGCTTTATCAACTTCAATACCTCTTTTAGAAGCTTTGTGCCCCAAAACAATACCTTCATTAACCATACAGTGGCACTTTTCCCAATTCAAGACAACATTAGTTTCTTCACATCTCTGCAAAACTCGATCAAGATTTCTCAAGCAATCATCAAAAGAGGAACCATAGACGGAAAAATCGTCCATGAAAACCGCACAAATCTTTTCACAAAAGTCAGAGAATATAGCCATCATGCATCTTTGAAAGGTAGCAGGTGCATTACATAAACCAAAAGGCATACGTCTATAAGCAAAAGTACCAAAAGGGCATGTAAAAGTAGTCTTTGATTGATCTTTAGCCGACACAGGTATTTGAGAGAAACCAGAATAACCATCTAGAAAGCAATAGTGTGTATGTTTGCATAATCTTTCTAGCATTTGATCAATAAAAGGTAAGGGGTAATGATCTTTCTTAGTAGCTTTATTTAATTTGCGGAAATCAATTACCATCCTATAACCTGTGAATAATTCTTTGTGGAATCAATTCATCTTTATCATTAGGAACAACAGTAATACCTCCCTTCTTAGGGACACAATGGACAGGACTTACCCACTCACTATCAGCAACGGGATAAATTATACCTGCCTCCAGAAGCTTTAGTATTTCTTTTTACCACTTCTTTCATTTTAGGATTCAGACGTCGTTGAGGATCACGAACTGGTTTGGCATCTGCTTCCAAATTTATTTTATGTTGACATAGAGTGGGACTAATGCCCTTAAGATCATCAAGAGTATATCCAATAGCAGCACGATGCTTCTTCAGAGTTTTCAATAATCTTTCTTCTTCATGCTCTGAAAGGTTAGCACTAATAATAACAGGATATATCTTCTTTTCATCAAGATAAGCATATTTAAGATTATCAGGCAAAGTTTAAGCTCAAACACGGGATCACCCTTGGGTGGAGGAGGATCCCCTAAATTCAACAGGCAAATTGTGCAGAATAGGTTCCTGTTTAAAGAATACATCATCTATTTCCCTTCTTTCATTCATGAACATATCATTTTCATGGTCTAGCAAATAGTGTTCTAAAGGATCACTAGGAGGTACGGCAATAGAAGCAAGACCAATAATTTCATCCTTACTAGGTAATTCTTCCTCACGATGTTGTTTACTAAATTTAGAGAAATTAAACTCATGAACCATATCATCCAAACCAACAGTAACAATATTCTTAGTGCAGTCTATGGTAGCATTGACAGTATTTAAGAAGGGTCTACCATATATAATTGGACAAAAGCTATCTTGCAGAGAAGTAAGAACAAGAAAATCAGCAGGATATTTAGTTTTCCCACACAAGACTTCAACATCTCTAACAATTCCAATTGGTGCAATAGTATCTCTATTAGCAAGTTTAATAGTAACATCAATATCTTCTAACTCAACAGGTGCAATTTCATTCTTAATTTCTCTGTATAAGTCATGAGGTATAACACTAGCACTAGCACCCATATCACATAAGCCATGATAACAATGATCTCCTATTTTAATAGAAATAACAGGCACGCCTACTGCAGGTCTATGTTTATCTTTATCACAAGGCTTAGCAATTCTAGCAGTTTCACCTTTGAACTGAATAACATGCCCATCAATATTATCAGACAAGAGATCTTTAACAATAGCAATATTAGGTTCTACTTTAACTTGCTCAGGAGGTGTATAAGTTCTAATATTGCTTTTACGAACAACAGTTGAAGCTTTAGCATGATCCTTTATTCTAACAGGGAAAGGTGGTTTCTCAATGTAAGAAGTAGGAACAATAGGATCATTATAAGTGACAGTATTTTCTTCAACTTTAATAGGTGCAGCTACTTTTACTTCTACGGGAGGATGATATTTAAACCACTTCTCCTTAGGGAGATCAACATAAGTAGCAAAAGATTCACAGAAAGAGGCTACTATCTCACAGTCAAGTCCATATTTAGTGCTAAACTTATGGAAAATATCGGTGCCCATAAAAGATTTAACACAATCAAACTTAGGTGTCATACCTGACTCCTTACCTTCGTCGAGGTCCCAATCTTCAGAGTTGCGTTTAATTCTATCCAATAAATTCCATCTGAATTCAATAGTCTTCATCATAAAAGATCCAGCACAAGAAGTATCGAGCATGGTGCGATTGTTATCAGAAAGCCGAGCATATAAATTTTGAATAATCATTTCTCTTGAGAGCTCATGATTGGGGCATGAATATAACATTGATTTAAGCCTCCCCCAAGCTTGAGCGATGCTTTCTCCTTCGCGAGGCCAGAAATTATATATATAATTGCGATCACGATGAACAAGATGCATAGGGTAATACTTTTGATGAAATTCCAACTTCAATCTTTTATAGTCCCATGATCTCATATCATCACATAGCCTATACCATATCAATGCGTCTCCCTTCAAAGATAAAGGGAAGACCTTCTTCTTAGCAACATCATCGGGTATACCTGCAAGCTTAAATAATCCACAAACTTCATCCACATATATTAAGTGCTCATCAGGATGCTTTGTTCCATCTCCTGTAAAAGGATTAGCTAGCAGTTTTCCATCATACCCGAAGGAAATTCAAAGTTCATTTTCAAGGTTCAGTAGGTTGAGGAGCAACTCTTTGCTCTACTGGTCGGGGTGAAGATACCCCGAACAAGCCCCTCAGAGGATTACTTTCCATAGTAACAAGTGACAGTAAATTTCAGCACACTATATAAATTTTCCTTACCAAATTCCACCTACCAAAGGCGCTTCACTCCCCGGCAACGGCGCCAGAAAAGAGTCTTGATGACCCACAAGTATAGGGGATCTATCATAGTCCTTTCGATAAGTAAGAGTGTCGAACCCAACGAGGAGCAGAAGGAAATGATAAGCGGTTTTCAGCAAGGTATTCTCTGCAAGTACTGAAATAAGTGGTAACAGATAGTTTTGTGATAAGGATAAATTGTAACGAGCAACAAGTAACAAAAGTAAATAAAGTGCAGAAAGGTGGCCCAATCCTTTTGTAGCAAAGGACAAGCCGAACAAACTCTTATAATAGGAAAAGCGCTCCCGAGGACACATGGGAATATCGTCAAGCTAGTTTTCATCACGTTCATATGATTCGCGTTCGATACTTTGATAATTTGATATGTGGGTGGACCGTGTGCTGTTGTTACTTGACAAGCATCCCACTTATGATTAACCTCTATTGCAAGCATCCGCAACTACAACAAAAGTATTAAGGTAAACCTAACCATAGCATGAAACATATGGATCCAAATCAGCCCCTTACGAAGAAACGCATAAACTAGGGTTTAAGCTTCTGTCACTCTAGCAACCCATCATCTACTTATTACTTCCCAATGCCTTCCCCATCATCTACTTATTACTTCCCAATGCCTTCCTCTAGGCCCAAATAATGGTGAAGTGTTATGTAGTCGATGTTCACATAACACCACTAGAGGCTAGACAACATACATCTATGAAAATATCAAACGAATACCAAATTCACATGACTACTCATAGCAAGACTTCTCCCTTGTCCTCAGGAACGAACGTAATTACTCACAAAGCATATTCATGTTCAAAATCAGAGGGGCAATAATATGCATATAGGATCTGAACATATGATCTTCCACCAATTAAACCAACTAGCATCAACTACAAGGAGTAATCAACACTACTAGCAACCTACTAGCACCAATCCCGGACTTTGAGACAAGAATTGGATACAAGAGATGAACTAGGGTTTGGAGATGAGATGGTGCTGGTGAAGATGTTGATGGAGATTGCCCTCTCCCGATGAGAGGAGCATTGGTGATGATGATGGTGATGATTTCCCCCTCCGGGAGGGAAGTATCCCCGGCAGAACAGCTCTGCCGGAGCTCTAGATTGGATCCGCCAAGGTTCCGCCTCGTGGCGGCGGAGTCTCATCCCGAAAAGTTCCTCCCTATTTTTTTCTCATCGAAAGACTTCATATAGGAGAAGATGGGCGTCGGAGAGCCACCAGGGGGCCCACGAGGTAGGGGGGCGCTCCCTAGGGGGGGCGCCCCCCACCCTCGTGAGCAGGGTGTGGGTCCCCTGGCCTTCATCTTTGGCGTGGATTTTTCTTTATTTCTTTTAAGACATTCCATGGAGTTTCAAGACTTTGGAGTTGCGCAGAATAGGTCTCTAATATTTGCTCCGTTTCCAGACCAGAATTCCAGCTGCCGGCATTCTCCCTCCTTATGTAAACCTTGTAAAATAAGAGAGAATAGCCATAAGTATTGTGATATAAAGTGAAATAACAGTCTATAATGCAATAAATATCGATATAAAAGCATGATGCAAAATGGACGTATCATAATCCCATGGGCATCTTGCTTGTTCTTAAATATCCACTTGGTTCCAATGACATTGTGGTTCCCCGTCGGTCTTGGCACCAATCTCCACACTTTGTTGCGCTTGAAGTTGTTGAGTTCTTCATGCATGGCATTGAGCCAATCCAGATCTTCGAGCGCCTCATAGACCTTGTGGGGTTCGACATAAGAGACAAACGCGTGATGCTCACAATAGTTTTCTAATTGTCTACGAGTGCTTACCCCCTTTCTTAAGCTTCCAAGCACATTCGTCATAAGATGATCCTTGGTGGAGAGCTTGGAAGCAACCTTGGCGGCACAACGCTCCAATTCCTCCTCGGGGGTGAGACGAGGAGTGGCCACTTGATCATCTTGAGCGTCGACGTGAGCTTGTTCTTGTTCTTGAAGTTGCTCGGAGGAGAGAACTCGACCTTGGGCATCACTTGATGTGTCAACACCGTCTTGAGCATGATCTTGCCCTTGGTCTTGTTCTTGAGGATGAGGGCCTTCATGTTGTTCTTCGAAAGCGTGTGGGCCTTGGGTTGGTGATGGCTCCACTTGAGTGGAGCATTGTCCTTCTCCTTCGGCCACAAGGGGTTCCTCAATGGGTAGGATAAAGCCAACACCCATTCTTCTTATGGCTTGAGGAGGAATTTCATGACCTACATCACAAGTGCCACTTTGCTCCACTTGGGAGCCGTTATTCTCATCAAACTCCACATTACACGTCTCCTCAATAAGTCCCATGGATTTATTGAGAACACGGTAAGCATGAGAGTTTGTAGCATAACCAACAAATATGCCCTCATAAGCTCTAGCCTCAAATTTAGACAACCGAACACCTTTCTTGAGAATGAAACACTTACACCCGAACACCCGAAAGTACTTGAGGTTGGGCTTGTTACCGGTGAGTATCTCATATGGAGTCTTGTTCAAGCCCTTGCGGAGATAGAGCCGATTGGATGCATGACACGCGGTGTTGATGGCTTCGGCCCAAAAGTTGTATGGAGACTTGAACTCCGCCATCATGGTCCTTGCCGCATCCATCAACGTCCGGTTCTTCCTCTCCGCAACACCGTTTTGTTGAGGGGTGTAAGGTGCGGAATATTGATGCTTGATCCCCTCATCACTAAGAAACTCATCCAAGGTGTAGTTCTTGAACTCGGTGCCGTTGTCACTTCTTATTGTCAAGATCTTTGCATTGTGTTGACGTTGTGCTTCATTTGCAAAGTCAATGAAGGTTTGTTGGGTCTCGCTCTTCCTCTTGAAGAAATACACCCAAGTGTATCTTGAGCAGTCATCCACAATCACCAAGCAATACTTCCTACCCCCAAGACTATCGAAGGATGGAGGCCCAAAGAGATCCAAGTGAAGTAGCTCCAAAGGCCTCTTTGAGTAAATGATAGTCGTGGGAGGGTGAGTGTCGGTGTCAAAACCGGCGGATCTCGGGTAGGGGGTCCCGAACTGTGCGTCTAGGCCAGATGGTAACAGGAGATAAGGGACACAATGTTTTACCCAGGTTCAGGCCCTCTTGATGGAGATAAAACCCTACGTCCTGCTTGATTAATATTGATGATATGAGTAGTACAAGAGTAGATCTACCACGAGATCAAGGAGGCTAAACCCTAAAAGCTAGCCTATGGTATGATTGTTGTATGATGAAGTTGTCCTACGGACTAAAACCCTCCGGTTTATATAAACACCGGAGAGGGTTAGGGTTACACAAAGTCGTTTACAATGGTAGGAGATCTTGAATATCCGCATCGCCAAGCTTGCCTTCCACGCCAAGGAAAGTCCCATCCGGACACGGGACAGAGTCTTCAATCTTGTATCTTCATAGTCCTGGAGTCCGGCTGAAGGTATAGTCCGGCTACCCGAACACCCCCTAATCCAGGACTCCCTCAGTAGCCCCCGAACCAGGCTTCAATGACGACGAGTCTGGCGTGCAGATTGTCTTCGGCATTGCAAGGCGGGTTCGCCTCCAAATTCCGTGTACCTGCTGAATAATGTCCGATTTTTGTAATGTAGCGCACCTTGGCTTCCACGCCCAATAATGGTCGTCTTCCACGTGTCAAACGAATGTGAAAAGTCGGGGTGTTTTTACATTCACACCCCTAGCCGCATAAACGAGCCACCTATTTAATGGGATGGGGATTCAGATCCAAACCACACCTTCTCCTCTCCGCGAGTAATCATCAGAGCGCCTCCAACAAAGGTTCATTCCAACATGGCCAGCCTTCGCAGCTCCTCCTCTCGCCCTTCCAGTCCTAAACCTGGAGATTGGGAGAGGTGCTCCATCCCGTACAGCGAGCTAGTGTCGCTTCAGGCCAAGGGATTTCTCCCTCAGGCCTATATGGTCCCGGTCCGAGCCGGACTCGCCACCTATAATGGCGGAGAGCAAGCGGAGTGCACCCCCAGTCCCTCCAAAGGAGAGCGGGTGTACCTCGTCCCTTATCTAGTAAGAGGACTTGGATTTCCAATCCATCCATTTCTCCGTGGGCTTCTGGAGTTCTACGGCCTCCAGCTGCACGATCTCACACCCGCCTCTATATTGCATATCGCGGGCTTCGTCGCTCTTTGCGAGCTATTCTTGGGTGTTGAGGCTCATTTCGCGCTGTGGAAGAGATTATTCTGTCTGGTGCCCCGCTCTCAAGAGGGGTCTATATATCAAGTGGGCGGAGCCGAAGTGTGGCGTATCGCCGGAACCGGATATCTATCCGGAACCCCAAAGAAGGCATCCGAGGACTGGCCTTCGGAATGGTTTTATATAGATGATGTCCCACTACCGGACCCTATCCTGGTCGGTCTCCCCGAATTCAACAGTGCTCCCTTAAAGAAACGCCTAAGCTGGCGTCCGCGGAGCTCTCAGAGAGAAAGCGACAGGGACGTCCTTCACCTGATGGGCCGGATAAGACTATTGGCTCATTCCGGACTAACCATGATTGGAGTCATGGCCGCATGCATTATGCGGGGGGTGCAGCCGCTTCAATATAGAGGCCACCCCATGTGGGATTTTAACGGGGAGGATGACGCCACCCGTTACGGTCGTAAGGGGCCAGCCTCAGCTGCCGCTCTAGTAAAGATCTTATCCTCTTTGTACAAGGGAGAAGAGGAGGAATTCCTCCGCGTCAACCCATAGGGCGGATTTAGTATGTACAACCCCCCGAGTTGGGTAAGTGAACAATTGTGCCTGCCCATCCGCTTTATATTCCCATGATTAAATATGTAGTCCAACGATTTCAACGCAGGAAATGCGTCAGGAAGTAAAGGATATAAACAGCCGTCCCCCACAACCCGAGGATCCAGAACGGTCCCTCGATCCGGACTCCGAAGAGGATCCGGATATATCGGCGGAGTTGATTGACGGGGTGTTTCATCAGTTAAGCAAGGACAATACCTTGGTGGCCATTACGGCTGATTACCCAGGGTTAATCCCGGCCTCCCAGGTAACAGAGAGAGGAGTCTCATCCCTTTGAGAAGGAGTCCATTCTCACGCATTTCAGTTTTCCTGCCAACGACCGTGTTTTGCAGGGGAGGTTTCCAAGGCGAGGGGCCGAACCTGTGGCGGCTAGCCAACGAGGGGCCGTAGGGCCCCGTGGGGCAAAAAGGAATGTAGTCCGGACTGGGACGCCGGTGCAAAGGTATAGCGCATCCTCTTTTTCCCTGGTGTTATTTCTTCAGGGCATATTAACGTTCGTGCTATCTTCAGGACGAAGAGACCTCGCCGGACTACATCCAGAGAGGTTGCCAACCGCGCCTCCACCAGCCAGGCTCCAACGCCTGGCCCGGAAGCGGGAGCGAACACGAGGCGCGCACCGGACGCTCCTCCGACAAAGGATGCGGACAGGCTGTCTGCCACCAATTCCGAGGTGGAGAGTGCCATGAACCACAGGCGTCGCCGGATAGTTCTTCGCGACGCTTGTTTCTCCCGAGAGGCATTAGATGCCTTCAATTCGGGAGATGCGTGCCTCCGTGCCGCTCAAAATGGTTTAACCAGAGGCACGGAGCAATATGTAAAACACATACAGGTGAGAAAATTTTGGTAAATATATATATGTATATACCAGTAGCCCCCGAGACTTGAAACAATTAGAGTAACTGGTTTAAGGATCATTTGTTATGCAGGTTCTTATAGAGAAGAATATCGTACTGTCCCAGGAGCTGAAAGAGTGCAAAGCCCAACTGGAGGCCGCACTAGCCGCGGCAGGGGAGCCTAAAGAGACCCCCTCTGGTAAGATACACTTCGAAAGATTAATATCTTGCGAAGTGCGGCGTGGGTATGAATCTGCCAAATCATATTGCAGATGGCGCCGGACTGGATCCGGAGAGGCAACAACTCTTAAGCCGGCTAAAGGCCGGTGAGAGTATGTTGACAAGGGTGAGGCGGGAGAAGAATGAGCTTCAGGATGCCAACACCAAGCTGGAAGTTGAACTTAAAGATGTTCGTGGCCAGCTGTCGGACTCTACTAAGGAGAATCAGCGGCTTCGACGCGGCATATTTAGTAAGTGCTTAAGTGAATCTTTGAAAAAAAAGGGTTCGACGAGGAAGTCGACTAACAGAGTAATGTCTGTAGGTATGCTAACGGGTCGTCCTGCAGAGGAGATGCCCGGTTCTACGGGTGACCTTCTTCCCGAGCTCTCGCAACTGCACGAGCGAGTTCGGCAGGCGATGCGAGGCATTGCCCAAGCCTTATGGCCTTCCCACTCCATGCCCGAGGGCCTTGGAGAGCTTTTGGAGAAGCTTAAGGGAGCTCAGCGGCGCTTCCGGTTGTGGAAGATATCGGCCTGCTGACAAGGCGCTAGGGAGGCCTGGGCCATGGTGAAGACGCGGTACACGAAGTCTGACCCAAACCACATGGCCGAGGTCAGACCTGTGGGGCCTGACGGGAAGGAGATCCCTGTAAGATTAGTGTACGGCCAAGTAGAATTGGCCGCAAAGTATTCCCAGCAGGACTGTAAGTTAGACAGCCTGTTAGATGGTATTGAAGAGGAATACAATCAGTCAGAGTGACTATGTAATTTTTAATTGACATGTGTAATGCCTTCTAGCCGGATTGTAGATCGTTTGTCGTTGCCGACCTTTTCGCTTCAACCTCAGGACCTGACGGTCCAGAGTGTGTCCGAATACCCTACCGGTTATGTAAGAACCAGGGTATGCATGGAGACCAGGCATAGGGGTCATTAGTGCTTTATCAGACAAGTGCCCAACTAGTTATGTTATATTACATGGTTAGTAAGAAACATCTTCCAGAGAGAATAGTTTCGTTAGGGGTTCCTTTCTCTGGGAGGCATGCCCTAAAGTGCATGTCCGGACTGCAAACGCAGGAAAATCATCTGGGGGCATATACATAAATAAGTAAAAAAGGTCATCTTTTAGTTCACCGACCGAATATTCCCTTAAGAACGCTAGCTTTCGGCTTCACCCAGTTTGAGGTACACATCCGGCTGATCCGGCAGTAACAATCGCAGAGGTGCTCCCTTTACCACCTAGTTGAACAATCGGGAACGTAGGGGTAAGCACAGGAGCCAGGCAACCCATCTTGGCCAAAACTTAAGTCATATCGATGCATATAATGGTGAAGAAAAGGTACATGCGGAAGTTTGACACATGTGGTGGGCGTGAAGCCCGTATAAATAAGCTTGTGTTAAAGAAGCCCCCAGGTTTAATGACCGCGAGTAGCACTTCACTTGAGGAGCCTTTAAGGGCTATAAAAGAGAAGAGGGGAAGGAGAGAAATGTAAGACAAAAAATGTAAAAAATGGACAGAGGAAGGAGACAAACACAGAGTCCGGCGCTAGGCATAGAATCTTCGGAGACGGGCTGCGTTCCATGGGTTCGGCTCGAGTCGGTTATCCGACGCATCTCGCAGGCGGTATGCTCCACCAGTCAGGACTTGGTCGATTATGAAGGGACCTTCCCACTTGGGCTTCAGCTTGTCCTTTTTCTTGTCCGGCAGGCGTAGAACTAATTCACCAACGTTGTAGCTTTTAGCCCGCACTTCTCTGCTTTGATATCTTCGAGCCTGCTGTTGATAGAATGCGGAACGGGCTTTTGCCACATCGCGCTCCTCCTCTAAGGCGTCCAAACTGTCCTGCCGATCGAGCTCGGCCTCCCTTTCTTCGTACATGCGCACTCGAGGTGAGTCATGAATTATGTCGTAGGGCAAGACTGCCTCTGCGCCGTACAACATAAAAAATGGTGTGTATCCGGTGGTGCGGTTCGGCGTGGTCCGCAGCCCCTAGAGTACAGAGTCGAGCTCCTCTACCCAGTGCGTGTTAGATTCCTTGAGGGACCGCACTAATCTGGGTTTGATGCCGCTCATGATGAGACCATTTGCACGTTCGACCTGACCGTTAGTTTGTGGGTGATAGATGGAAGCATAATCGAGCTTGATGCCCATGTTTTTGCACTAGAGTTTTACCTCATTGGCCGTAAAGTTCATGCCGTTATCGGTGATGATGCTGTGGGGGGTGCCATAACGGTGTACGACCCTAGATATAAAGTCTATCACAGGTCCGGATTCGGCCGTCTTGACAGGCTTGGCCTCTATCCATTTGGTGAACTTATCCACCATGACCAGTAAGTATTTTTCTTGTGGGTTCCGCCTTTAAGGGGTCCCACCATGTCAAGCCCCCAGACCGCGAAAGGCCAAGTGATGGGGATAGTTTGGAGGGCGGTGGGTGGCATATGGCTTTGGTTTGCAAAAAGCTGGCAACCGGCGCATTTATGGACCAAGTCCTGAGCGTTCGCCCGGGCCGTCGACCAATAAAAGCCTGTACGGAAAGCCTTGCTTACAAGGGACCAGGCTGCGGCGTGATGGCCACCGAGTCCGGCATGAATTTCAGCCAGTAGGTTCCGCCCTTCCTCTTCGGAGATGCACCTTTGAAGGACTCCGGTAGTGCTTTTCTTGTAAAGTTCTCCCTCATGGACTTTATAGGCTTTAGATCGCCGCACTGTACAGCGTGCCTCGTTTTGGTCCTCTGGGAGTTCCTGCCTAGTAAGGTAGGCTAGGAATGGTTCTATCCACGGGGCGATAACGGCCATTAGTACGTGGGCTGAGGTTATTATTTCATTGGCAGAGCCTCCGATTATGTCAGATTGTTTGGCGTCGGACAGTGCGGATGGGTCCGGACTAATATTGCCATGTTCCCCTTCCCATACTACGAATGGCTTGAACAGCCTTTCCAGGAAGATGTTGGGGGGGACCGCATCACGTTTTGCGCCGATGCGTGCCAGGACGTCTGCCGCCTGATTGTTTTCTCGGGCTATATGGTGAAATTCGAGCCCTTCAAACCGAGCTGACATTTTGAGGACGGTGTTGCGGTAAGCTGCCATTTTTGGATCCTTGGCATTGAAGTCTCCATTTATTTGGGATATCGCGAGGTTTGAATCCCCGTGCACCTCTAGGCGTTGAATGCCCATGGATACTGCCATCCGGAGACCATGTAAAAGGGCCTCATATTCGGCTGCATTGTTGGAGTCCGTGTACATAATCTGGAGTACATATTGAACTGTGTCTCCTGTGGGGGACGTCAAAACGACGCCGGCCCCTAGTCCGGCCAACATTTTGGAACCGTCGAAGTGCATGATCCAATTTGAATATGTGCCGTACTCTTTAGGGAGTTCGGCCTCCGTCCATTCTGCGATGAAGTCAGCCAAAACTTGCAACTTGATAGCTCGCCGTGGCCTATAAGTTATGTCGAACGGGAGGAGCTCGATGGCCCATTTTGCAATCCGGCCCGTTGCGTCACGGTTGTTTATAATATCATTGAGTGGTACTTCCGATGCTACTGTGATTGAACACTCTTGAAAGTAGTGTCGTAGCTTCCGGGATGCCATGAATACCGCATATGCAATCTTTTAATAATGTGGGTACCGTGATTTGCATGGGGTGAGGACAGTGGACACATAGTAAACCGGCTTTTAAAGGGGGAATTTGTGTCCATCCGTTTCCCGCTCGACGATGAGTACTGCGTTGACAACTTGATGGGTTGCTGCAATGTACAATAGCATTGGTTTGCCGATGTTTGGCGCGGCCAGGACGGGGTTTGTTGCCAATATGGCTTTTATTTCCTCGAGTCCGGCCATGGCGGCGTCCGTCCACTCGAAGTGTTCGGTGCGCCGAAGGAGGTGATAGAGGGATAGCGCCTTTTCTCCCAACCGGGAGATAAAGCGGCTTAGAGCCGCCACGCATCCGGTTAATTTTTGTATTTGTTTGAGGTCGTTTGGGATATCCAATTGTGACAAAGCTCGGATCTTGGCTGGATTTGCTTCGATTCCCCTACCGGATACAATGAAGCCCAAGAGCTTTCCGGCTGGAACGCCGAAAACACATTTTTCCGGATTTAGCTTGATGTCATATGCTCGGAGGTTGTCAAATGTAAGCCTCAAGTCGTCTACTAGAGATTCGACATGTCTTGTTTTTACGACCACATCATCCACGTATGCCTCTACTGTTTTTCTGATCTGGTTTGCCAGACATGTCTGAATCATGCGCTGATATGTTGCGCCAGCGTTTTTGAGCCCGAAAGGCATTGTGTTGAAGCAGAATGGGCCGTATGGGGTGATGAATGCCGTTGCGGCTTGGTCTGACTCGGCCATATTGATTTGATGGTAACCGGAGTATGCGTCAAGGAAGCACAACGAATCGTGTCCTGCAGTGGCGTCGATAATTTGATCGATGCGGGGGAGGGGGAAGGGATCCTTTGGGCAGGCCTTGTTGAGGTCTTTGAAGTCAACGCACAGGCGCCAGGATTTGTCCTTCTTTGGTACCATCACCAAGTTTGCTAGCCAGTCCGGATGTTTTATATCTCTGATGAATCCGGCCTCCAATAGTTTGGCTAGCTCCTCTCCCATTGCCTGTCTCTTGGGTTCAGAGAAACGCCGAAGGGCTTGTTTGACAGGTTTGAATCCTTTTAGGATATTTAAGCTGTGTTCGGCCAGCCTGCGTGGGATTCCTGGCATGTCTGAAGGGTGCCATGCAAAAATGTCCCAGTTCTCCCGTAGGAATTCTCGCAGTGCGGCGTCTACATCGGGGTTTAATTGTGCCCCGATGGAAGCTGTTTTATTGGGGTCCGTTGGATGGACCTGGAATTTGACTATTTCATCCGCTGGTTTAAAGGAGGTGGACTTGGATCTTTTGTCGAGTATCACATCGTCCCTGTTTACCGTGGAGCGCAGCATAGTCAGTTCCTCAGCCGCTAGGGCTTCGGACAGTGCCTCAAGGGCCAGTGCGGCTGTCTTGTTTTCGGCGCGGAGTGCTATGTCCGGATCACTAGCGAGAGTGATGATTCCGTTCGGCCCGGGCATCTTGAGCTTCATGTACCCGTAATGGGGTATTGCTTGGAAGATTGTAAACGCTTCCCGCCCCAGCAGAGCATGGTATCCGCTGCTAAACGGGGCCACTTGGAATGTGACCTCTTCAGACCTATAATTATCCGGCGTGCCGAACACCACATCTAGTGTGATTTTTCCTGTACAGCGAGCTTCTCGACTGGGGATTATTCCTCTGAAGGTTGTGCTGCTTCGCTCAATGCGGTTCCAGTCTATTTCCATTTTTTGAAGGGTTTCCTCATAAATGAGGTTCAATCCGCTACCTCCATCCATGAGTACCTTGGTGAGGCGAAAGTCGTCCACTATAGGACTGAGTACCAATGCGGCTGGTGCTCGAGCTGTTCGGAATTTAGGTTCGTCGCTGGCATTAAAGGTAATAGCCGTGTCACTCCATGGGTTTATTGTTGCTACTTGATAGACTTCGGCGAAGCTGCGGAGTGTTCTTTTTTGCATTTTATGTGATGCGAAAGTCTCGAAGACTGTTAAGACTGTACTAGAGTCCCTGAGGTGGCTTTCCGCGGCCACTGGAATTAGGAGATCTTCGCCCCTTTTGGCCACCTGCCGGAGTATCCAACATGCTCTAAGGCTATGAGTTGGTGTGGCGTCCTCTGTACTATGAATTTTACAGGTTCCATTAAGCCATTCCTCCAGTATGGTTCCATGCCCTGTAGAGGGTTTTGGTTTTTTGGTTTTTAACCCGGGTGTCTGATGATGATGCACCCTTTTATTTCGGACGGGGTTTCTATTCAGGGCCGGATAGTCCCAAAATTTAGTTTCGGTTTTCCGAGCGCTTTCCATCACACAGTACTTTTGTACTATGGACGCCAAGTCAGCAAAGCGTGTAAGATCACGACGACCTGTGGCGTTGAGGATTCCCTTGTCCGTGCAATTATTGCAGAAGATTGAGATCGCGTTTTCCTCGCGGCAGTCCTTTATCATGTTCATAACCAGGAGGAACCTTGCCCAGTAATGATGTACTGTTTCTTCGGGCTTTTGCCTAATTTGGGATAGATCGCTTATGTTCGGGCGGGTGGGTGGAATTAAATCCGGAACTTCACCCAATCTAAGACTCAGGGGCCAAGGAGTTTCCAAACTCTGAGGTTTGGATTCTTGGATGTTGTCCAGTGAATCTAGCCCGTTGCCTGATTCTAAGTTCAGGTCTTGAGTTACATCCTCCCCTCCGCGGGTATCCGGATTGGAGGGATCTGGAATCCGGACGTAGCTAGTCCTTAAGATAGATGAAGAGTCGCCGCACTGTGCCTCTACTACGGCAACATGATGGGTGACTTGGGGAGAATTAATTTCTCTTAGATCGGGTTTAAGCCCAACCTGGTCATAATCCGTAGTGACCCGCAAGGCGGCGATGCGATCCAAGAGCTCATTTACGGAAGAGAGCTCCATCGGATCTAACTGCTCGACGAGTTCCGAGCTGACGTGAAGATTGCTTTTGATGACCCGAGAGGTCACCGTCGGCGCAACGGCCGAACAGGCGGTCATGAGAAAACCGCCTAGCCAGAGAGTTTGGCCGACAGCCAAGGCTCCCTTAGTAACAGCGCCGTCTTTAAAGACGGTAAGAGGCATCCTTCCTGATTGCGATGACACAGAGGAACTCTCAATGAAAGCACCAATGTCGGTGTCAAAACCGGCGGATCTCGGGTAGGGGGTCCCGAACTGTGCGTCTAGGCCGGATGGTAACAGGAGACAAGGGACACAATGTTTTACCCAGGTTCGGGCCCTCTTGATGGAGGTAAAACCCTACGTCCTACTTGATTAATATTGATGATATGGTTAGTACAAGAGTAGATCTACCACGAGATCAAGGAGGCTAAACCCTAAAGCTAGCCTATGGTATGATTGTTGTATGATGAAGTTGTCCTACGGACAAAAACCCTCCGGTTTATATAGACACCGGAGAGGGTTAGGGTTACACAAAGTCGGTTACAATGGTAGGAGATCTTGAATATCCGCATCGCCAAGCTTGCCTTCCACGCCAAGGAAAGTCCCATCCGGACACGGGACGGAGTCTTCAATCTTGTATCTTCATAGTCCTGGAGTCTGGCTGAAGGTATAGTCCGGCTACCCGAACACCCCCTAATCCAGGACTCCCTCAGTGAGCCTTCTCATGTAGCTTTCCTTCGATACAAGCACTACAAGCACGATATTTAGCAAAACTAACATTCGTTAGTCCACGGACAAGGCCCCCCTTGAGAAGACTTTGCAAAGACCTCATATTGACATGGGCTAGACGGCGATGCCAAAGTCATCCCACATCAACTTTAGCCATTAGGCATGTCGCGGTCTTAGTGGGTCGCTCCGAAAAGTTAATCACATATAGACCGTTCTCGACATGCCCAACAAAGGCTACTTTAAGAGTCTTGCTCCACAAGAGGGCCACGGTATCGATATCAAAGAAAGTGGCAAAGCCCATGATTGCAAGTTGACAAACAGAAAGTAAATTGTATGCAAGGGAATCAACAAGCATGACCTTCTCGATCGTGAGATCATGAGAGATGACCACCTTGCCAAGTCCCAATACCTTAGAAGATGAGGCATCACCCCACTCGACATTGGTGGGCATAGATGGAAACTTGTGCACGTCCACCACCAAGTCCTTGCTTTCGGTCATATGATTTGTAGCTCCGCTATCGAGCAACCATGATCCCCCACCGGAAGCAAACACCTACAAGAGATCAATGCTTGGTTTTAGGTACCCATTTTGTAATGGGTCCTTTGATGTTAGTAACAAGGGTCTTTGGAACCCAAATAGACCATTCAATGTATTCATGAGGAGAACCAACGAATTTGGCATAGACATGCCCATCACTAGCACGACATAACATATAAGAAGGATTAAAGTCGTCGGCTTTGATGAGAGGAGTGGCATTGCCCTTTTTGACAGCGCCACCCTTCGCATTGTTCTTCTTCTCCTTGGAAGCACTCTCTCCCTCCTTCACAAAGGTTTGCATGAGAGGAGGAGGTCGTTTGGTCTTGTCATTCTTCTTCTTGTTCTTGGACTCGGGCACGTACCCAACCCCTTCCTTGGCCACAACTCCCTTTTGGTTGATCAAGAGGTCGTTGAGGTTCTTCTTGCCTTGTATGCAAGTCGCAAGACCTCTCTCAAGTTGCACCTTTAGCTTAGCGTTCTCCTCAACAAGATGCACATGCTCACAACACAGGTTAGTAGCATTTGCATTATCAATTAACATCATACGAGGAAAAGTGGCTTTTTCATTGGTTAGCTTTACTTGAAGTTGATCATGAGACTCTTTGAGGCTAGCATGAGCACCCTTCAAGACCTTGTGAGCCTTGTCAAGTAGATCAAACTCCTCTTTGAGTCTAGCAAGATCAACCTCAAGTTCGGCCTTCTCGGAGTTTAGCACATGAGAAACAATGAGAACATGATCATAATCTTTCTTTAACTTAGCATGATCAACGTTGTATGACTCCTCAAGAGCCAAACGAAGACCACGCTCTTCCTCAAGAGCATTGGAAAGATCCGCAATCTCATCGGCATAGTCACGACTATGCCTTTCCATCTTAGTGATGGTATCTTCGTGAGCCTCGATCATGTCATTGGCTTCACCAAGTTGTTCCAAGAGAGCAACAAAGTGCTTCTTGGATTTACCCTTAAGTTTGCCCATAAAGGCCTCAAACTCATTTGCCTCCACATTAGCTCCCTCGTGTTCATCAATGCTATCCATCGAAGAAGGATGATTAATGATGGTAGTTTTGATGTTGGGGGTTACCTTGTTGGTGGCTTTATCCATGAGGCACTTGGCGGTGATGCTCTCATTGGGTGAGTCGAAGAGAGACACCCGTGGAGTCGTCGCAATGGCAACTGAGGCCATGGCAGCCAACTCACCATCTACATCATCGTCATCATCCTCATTGTACTCTTCTTGTACCACCAATGCCTTGGGAGGAGTCTTCTTGGTGAAGTTGCTCTTGTTGGAGAACGACTTGGCCTTGTCCTTTCGAATGAGCTTGCCACCATTGTCTTCCCTCTTCTCATACGGGCACTCTGCAACAAAATGACTCACATTGCCACAATTGTAGCAAGTCCTTACACGTTGCTTGCTCTTCGTGCCACTTGAGTTGTTCTTGTTAAAGTTTGGCCTCGAGTTTTTCTTGCTCCAAAATTGCCTTGAAGCGAGTGCCATGTGTTCATGATATGCATACTTTGTATCTTCGGGGTTGCTCTCCTCTTCTTCCTCTTCTTCTTCTTCAACGGAGAGCTTGGCCTTCAATGCAAGGTTGGGCTTCTTTGCCCTTTGAGAATGAAGCACCGCATTGTCGGCGGTCTTGTCCAAAATGTTCATGGCCACAAACTCATCCAACACTTCGCTCGAGGTCAAAGTGTGGAAGTCTGGTCTTTGATGAATGATGGAGGACATGGCCTTGTGGTAGGGCATCATTGCCTTGAGGAATTTGCGCTTGATCCAATTGTCATCCGTGTCCTTGCTCCCGTGATCTCGGAGTGAGACCGCGAGTTTGGTTACTCTCCGATAAAGCTCACGAGGTTCTTCATCTTCTTTCATTGCAAACTCATCGGCCTCATCTTGCACCACTTCATAGTTGGAGTGTTGAATGCTTGCGCTTCCCCGATAGAGAGAGACAACACAAAGCCATGCGTCTTTGGACAAGGCGAAGGGCCGAAGATGAGGTAGGTCTTCGGGTGGGATTGCATCTTGAATGATGAAGAGAGCATTCTCATTGAATTGATTATCTGCGGCTTCTCGAGGAGTGAAGTTGCTTGGATCATGCGGATAGAAACCTTCTTCAATGATTCTCCAAAGATTAGTGTTCACATGATTTAAATGACGTTTAAAGCGGTAAACCCAAGAATCAAAGTCCTCATTTTTCACAATCTTAGGGGGAGGACCGGCATGATTCAAATGAGTGGAAGGAACCGGTCCACCATAAACAAGTGGTGGTTCCACATGAGCAAAGATCCCGGTGCCATTCTTACCACTATAAGAAGGAGCCTTTTCACTACTAGCATTCCCCTTATCGGAGGTAGCATCCGTCACCTTGTCGGTGGGATTACCCACTTTCAACGGTGCGGTGGATAGTTTAAGCCCTTCAAGGAATTTAGTAAACATGCTTTCAACCTCAGTCGTCATGGAGGTTTTCAATGTCTCCAAGGCCACATTGAACTCCTCACGAGAGACCAAGGTTCCCCCATCGCTCGTAGACGAGATCGGATTCACACCGGAGTGTTCCTCCACACCGTCTACGGTATCAACCATACTCTTCGGACGGTAAAGTCCTTAATAAAGAGACGAGGCTCTGATACCAATTGAAAGGATCGATATGGTTGACTAGAGGGGGGGGTGAATAGGAAACTAACAATTTTTAGCTTTTCTTTAACAATTTAAACTTTGCATTAAAGTAGGTTGTCTAGATATGCAACTAGGTGAGCAACCTATATGATGCAACAAGGATAGGAACACAAGCAAGCAAGAGATATAACACAAATAAGCTTGCACAAGTAAAGGCACGAGATAACCAAGAGTGGAAACGGTGGAGACGATGATGTGTTACCGAAGTTCCTTCCCTTTGAGGGGAAGTACGTCTCCCTTGGAGCGGTGTGGAGGCACAATGCTCCCCAAGAAGCCACTAGGGCCACCGTATTCTCCTCACGCCCTCACACAATGCGAGATGCCGTGATTCCACTATTGGTGCCCTTGGAGGCGGCAACCAAACCTTTACAACCAAGGTTGGGGCAATCTCCACAACTCAATTGGAGGCTCCCAACGACACCACGAAGCTTCACCACAATGGACTATGGCTCCGTGGTGACCTCAACCGTCTAGGATGCTCAAACACCCAAGAGTAACAAGATCCGCAAGGGATTAGTGGGGGGAATCAAATTTCTCTTGGTGGAAGTGTGGATCGAGGCCTTCTCAACCACTCCCAAGCAAATCAACAAGTTTGATTGGCTAGGGAGTGAGATCGGGCGAAAATGGAGCTTAGAGCAACAATGGAGCTTTGGGTTGGAAGAGATGAGTCAACGGGGAAGAAGGGGACCCCTTATATAGTGAGGGACAAAGATCCAACCGTTATCCACCTACCAGCCTGCGGCCAGCGGTACTACCGCACCAGGCAAGCGGTACTATCGTGGGGCCACGCGGTACTTCTGCTTGCTGCCAAGCGGTACTACCGCAAGGTCACGCGGTACAACCATGCAGGCCCGCGGTACTACCACTGCACCAGCAACAACTAGGCAGACCTGTGGCACAAGTGTTGAGGGCGGTACTTCCGCGGGCGCGGTACTACCGCTCCCCCTTGCGGTACTACCGCAAGGCAGGAACCTCCTAGCCTGGGAAGAGAGTGGATAAGGAAACATCCGTGCCTACTTCCGCTAAAAAACGGAAGAAGCAAAAACCCGACACAATACTACCGCCTGACAGCTGAGCACGGTACTACCGCGGAAGGAAAGCGGTACTACCGTGGTAGGCGCGGATGTAAAAAATTACATCCGCCCTTACTACCACGGGGGAGCGGTACTAGCCTAGTGGGCCACGGTAGTGCAGCTCCAGGGGAGCGGTACTACCGTGGGCACCTGCGGTACTACCGAGTCGCGGCACGGTACTACCGTTGGTGCCTATGCTACTACTGCTCACCTGGGAGCAGTACTACTGCGAGCCAACACAGCAGCCAGAAACAAGGTGACGAGATAAACAATGGAGGAAGCTCCAAGGTGCAAGGGAAAGGAGGGGACAAGGAAGAAACGTGTACGTGATGATTCCACCCAAACATTTCCGACGCGGACCCCCTCTTAATAGTACGACTTTCCTACGACTCAAATCCACCAAAAAGAAACGTAGAAAACACGCCGTCTTCAACAGTCTTCGAGGGGCACTCAACCGTCTTGTGCCTAGCGATGAAATGTCTGGGATACTCAAGGCACACGATTAGTCCACAAACGCATTGTCATAAATCACCAAAACACCTTAGGGATAAATATGCCCTTACACCGGTCATATGATTAGTACATCCACTATCAAGGACCCATTCCTTTCCTCCGGCCATGTAGCCGCGAAGATTATCCATAAGACCAAAGTGTCTCATTGCATCATCAAGATCATAGTCACTATCATCATCCTCATCATAGTATCCATGTTCAACATCGTCATGTGGTGGATCAATTCCTAGAGGGAGTGATTCATTAGAAGTATGACCGTAACAATGTTCATCTCTATGAATTCTAATGACTTTGGAAATGATATTGCTAATAATTCCAACATCTCCTTTGGCACGCATGAGATCACAAAGCTCAAATAGACAATCATCAAACTTAAGATCACTAGTGCTCATCTTACTCAAGGCAATAAACTTATGGAGAATTTCTTCTAGTTTTTTCAAGGAATAATTTGGGAATCGTTCCTCAAGAAATCTCCACATAGTGTAGGCACACTTAAGAGCAGATAAGCTAACAATTAAATTTTTGGGCAATCCTCTAATGATAAGATTGATAGTTCTAAGATTGCGAATCATGTCAAGATCCTCATCGGGTGTGGGATGCAGAGGGTCAATATGAGGTGCACATGGGCTAGTAATGTACTTGTTCAAATGATATTCATTGAAAATCTCAAGCATCTCATTTTTTCACTCATGGAAGAACTCTCCATCAAGAATAGGCACTCTATGTCTAAGACTCCCCAACATAGACTCATCCATATTCCTCCAAAGGTGTTTAAACCAAAGCAATGGAGACCAATGCTCTGATACCAATTGAAAGGATCAAGAAGAAGTGTCTAGAGGGGGGTTGAATAGACTCTTAGCAATAAAAGTTGCAATTTTTAATTTATTTAGGTTGAAGTGGAGTTTTAGCACAAGTTCACACATTTATAATACATATCAAGCAAGCAAGACAAGAGTATATGAGCAGCAGAAAGTAAAGCATGCAAGTTGCATGAATGTAAAGGGATGGGATTTGGCGGGAGCAAATACAATGTAGCCACGGAGATTTTTGGCATGGTTTCGATAGGTGGTGCTATTGTACATCCACGTTGATGGAGACTTCAACCCATGAAGGGTAATGGTTGCGTGAGTCCACGGAGGGCTCCACCCACGAAGGGTCCACGAAGAAGTAACCTTGTCTATCCCACCATGGCCGTCGCCCACGAAGGACTTGCCTCACTAGGGTAGATCTTCACGAAGTAGGCGATCTCCTTGCCCTTACAAACTCCTTGGTTCAACTCCACAATCTTGACGGAGGCTCCCAAGTGACACCTAACCAATCTAGGAGACACCACTCTCCAAGAGGTAACAAATGGTGTGTTGATGATGAACTCCTTGCTCTTGTGCTTCAAATGATAGTCTCCCCAACACTCAACTCTCTCATAGGATAGGATTTGGTGGAAAGATGATTTGAGTTGAAAGCAACTTGGGGAAGGCTAGAGATCAAGATTTATGTGGTTGGAATGGAATATCTTGACCTCAACACAAGTGTAGGTGGTTCTCTCTCAGAAAATGTATGTTGGAAGTGTAGGCATGTTCTGATGACTCTCTCCATGAATGAAGAGTGGGTGGAGGGGTATATATAGCCTCCACACAAAATCTAACTGTTACACACAATTTACCAAACTCGGTGGGACTGAATCGTGAAACTCGGTCAGAACGATTTAGTTCATAATGTGACCGTTAGGATTTTCGGTGGGACCGACATGTCAACTCGGTGAGACCGATTTCGTTAGGGTTAGGGCATAATGTAATCTCGGTGAGACCGATTACACAAACTCGATGGGACCGATTTTGGTAATAGACAAACAAAGAGTTGGTCAGGCAAACTCGGTGGGACCGATTCGCTCATCTCGGTTGTACCGAAACATTACGAAAGGGAAACATAGAGTTTGCATTGCAATCTCGGTGGGACCGATTGCTCATCTCGGTTTGACCAAAACGTTTTGAAGGGAAACAGAGAGATTACAATCCCATCTCGGTGAGACCGAGATCCCTATCGGTAAGACCGAAAAGACTAGGGTTTCTGGTAGTGGCTATGTCAACTAAACTCGGTGGCGTGGATAAACATATTCAGTGGGGCCAAGTTTGACTTTTGGTTTGGGACATATGTGGATGTGAGAAAGTAGTTGAGGGTTTTTGGAGCATATCATTAAGCACTTTGAGCAAGAAACTCATTAAGCGACACCTCACCCCCTCTTAATAGTATTGGCTTTCCTATGGACTCAATGTGATCTTGGATCACTAAAATGAAAAATGTAGAGTCTTGTGCTTTGAGCTTGAGCCAATCCTTTATCCTTAGCATCTTGAAGGGGTTCCACATCCTCTAGTCCATGCCACTCCATTGTTGAACTTATCTGAAACATACTAGGTAGAAGCATTAGTCCAACAAGAGATATGTTGACATTAATTACCAAAATCACACAGGGAGCACTTGTGCTTTCACCCACTTCACCCTTGCCATTTTATTCACCCTCTTTTTCGCTTGCCTTTTGTGTCTCGTGTGCGTTATGGCTAGTCCTTTATCCGCTCCTTTGTCTCTCGAGTTTGAGGTTCTTCACTTCAAACAAAGACAAGGAGAAAACTTAAAAGATGCTTGGTTTAGGATGATGGAATCTTATCGTAATTGCACCCTAGAGGTGAATTTTAGAATTTTGCTTCACAATTTTTATGTTGGACTAAATATGTCCCATAGACAACTCTTGGACTGCGTTGTCAAAGGAAATTTTATCGAAATTGATCCCAGTATTGCGCATGAAATTATATAGGGAATAGTGGGAACACTACCTCAAAAAAAGGGGCCTCATCATACCTAGGAAGAAATCCAAGTTTTTGAGAAAATTTGCGAAGTAACGAAAATATTACAAAAATCTCTTGAACCTCTTAAGAGTGTTAGCGGGAATCTTCACCACATGAATATGTTGATCACTCTTTGTAATAAGCGGTTGGACTCTTTAGATCTAAAAATTTCTGAATATGAAGGGAAACATAAAGAACCTCCTGGATTCGAGCATGACTCCTCTTAAAAAATTAAAAATCAAAGATGGCAATACCTAGATCTATCTTCGCTTTTATGCCTAGCTAGGGGCGTTAAACGATAGCTCTTGTTGGGAGGCAACCCAATTTTATTTTTATTCCTTGCCTTTTGTTCCTGTTTAGTAATAAATAATTTATCTAGCCTCTGTTTTGGTTTTATTTGTTATGTTTAATTAGTGTTTGTGCCAAGTAGAACCTTTGGGAAGACTTGGAGAAAGTCTTTCCGATCTTGCTGTAAAAAAACAGAAACTTTAGCGCTCGCGAGAATTGCTGCCATCTTTTACTGGAGAGTGATATTTAGTTAATTATTTTTTCAGATGATTAATAGATAAATTCCCCACTTCCAGAAATTTATTTTAGAATTTTTGGGGTTCCATAAGTTTGCGTTAGTTACACATTATTACAGACTGTTCTGTTTTTGACAGATTCTGTTTTTCGTGTGTTGTTTGCTTATTTTGATGAATCTATGGCTAGTAATGGAGTTTATAAACCATAGAGAAGTTGGAATACAGTAGGTTTAACACCAATATAAATAAATAATGAGTTCATTACAGTACCTTGAAGTGGTGTTTTCTTTTCTTTCGCTAACGGAGCTCACGAGATTTTCTGTTAAGTTTTGTGTTGTGAAGTTTTCAAGTTTTGGGTGAGGATTTAATGGATTATGGAACAAGGAGTAGAAAGAGCCTAAGCTTGGGGATGCCCAAGCACCCCAAGGTAAAATCCAAGGACACCAAAAATCCTAAGCTTGGGTATGCCCCAGAAGGCATCCCCTCTTTTGTCTTCGTCTATCGGTAACTTTACTTGGAGCTATATTTTTATTCACCACATGATATGTGTTTTGCTTGGAGCGTCTTGTATGATTTGAGTCTTTGATTTTTAGTTTACCAAAATCATATTTTCTGTACACACGTTTTGAGAGAGACACACATGAATCGGAATTTATTAGAATACTCTATGTGCTTCACTTATATTCTTTTGAGCTATATAGTTTTTGCTCTAGTGCTTCATTTATATCTTTTAGAGCTCGGTGGTGGTTTCATTTTATAGAAATAATTGATCTCTCATGCTTCACTTATATTATTTTGAGAGTCCTTTAGAACAACATGGTAATTTGCTTTTGATATTATAAAAAACTTTCATATAAGTGCATTGAATACTAAGAGAAGTTTGATACTTGATGATTGTTTGGAGATATGGAGATAGTGATATTAAAGTTATGCTAGTTGAGTAGTTGTGAATTTGAAAAATACTTGTGTTGAAGTTTACAAGTCCCATAGCATGCACGTATGGTAAACGTTGTGTAACAAATTTGAAACATGAGGTGTTATTTGATTGTCTTCCTTATGAGTGGCGGTCGGGGATGAGCAATGGTCTTTTCCTACCAATCTATCCCCCTAGAAGCATGCGCATAATACTTGGTTTTTGATGACTTGTAGATTTTTGCTATAAGTATGTGGGTTCTTTATGACTAATGTTGAGTCCATGGATTATACGCACTCTCACCCTTCCATCATTGCTAGCCTCTTCGGTACCGTGCATTGCCCTTTCTCACCTTGAGAGTTGGTGCAAACTTCGCCGGTGCATCCAAACGCCGTGATACAATACGCTCTATCACACATAAAGCTCCTTATATCTTCCTCAAAAAAGCCACCATACCTACCTATTATGGCATTTCCATAGCCATTCCAAGATATATTGCCATGTAACTTTTCACCGTTCCGTTTATTATGACACGCATCATCATTGTCATATTGCCTTGCATGATCATGTAGTTGACATCGTATTTGTGGCAAAGCCACCGTTCATAATTCTTTCATACATGTCACTAATGAGTCATTGCACATCCCGGTACACCGCCGGAGGCATTCATATAGAGTCATATCTTGTTCTAGTATCGAGTTGTAATCATTGAGTTGTAAATAAATAGAAGTGTGATGATCATCATTAATATAGCATTGTCCCAAATAAAAAAAGAGAAAGGCCAAAAAAAAGAAGGCCCAAAAAAATAAAAATAAAAAGGGGCAATGCTACTATCCTTTTTTCCACACTTGTGCTTCAAAGTAGCACCATGATCTTTATGATAGAGAGTCTCTTGTTTTGTCATTTTCATATACTAGTGGGAATTTTTCATTATAGAACTTGGCTTGTATATTCCAACAACGGGCCTCCTCAAGTGCCCTAGGTCTTCGTGAGCAAGCAAGTTGGATGCACACCCACTTAGTTTCTTTTGTTGAGCTTTCATACATTTAAAGCTCTAGTGCATCCGTTGCATCGCAATCCCTACTCCCTGCATTGACATCAATTGATGGGCATCTCCCTATCCCATTGATTAGCCGTGTCAATGTGAGACTTTCTCCTTTTTGTATTCTCCACATAACCCCCTTCATTATATTTTATTCCACCCATAGTGCTATATCCATGGCTCACGCTCATGTATTGCGTGAAAGTTGAAAAAAGTTTGAGATTAATAAAGTATGAAGCAATTGCTTGGCTTGTCATCGGGGTTGGGCATGATGAGAGCATTCTTGTGTGACGAAAATGGAGCATGACCAAACTATAAGATTTTGTAGGGATGAACTTTGTTTGGCCATGTTATTTTGAGAAGACATGATTGCTTAGTTAGTATGCTTGAAGTATTATTATTTTTATGTCAATATTAAACATTTATCTTGAATATTTCGGATCTGAACATTCTTGCCACAATAAAGAAAATTACATTGAGAAATATGTTAGGAAGCATTTCACATCAAAAATTCTGTTTTTATCATTTACCTACTTGAGGACGAGCATGAATTAAGCTTGGGGATGCTTGATACCTCACCAACGTATCTATATTTTTTTGATTGCCCCATGCTATTATTATTCTGTTTTGGATGTTTAATGGGCTTAATTATACACTTTTATATTATTTTTGGGACTAACCTATTAACCGGATGTAACACCCCATATGTAACTTTTCCCAATTTGGCATATATCCATCTTGTTCGTCATCAATTCCTAGTGGTCATCCTTTCGGTTTCCTATTTGGGTTTTGTTTTGTTTCTCATTGCATTGTTTTGTCTTTTCTTGTCTTTAATTGTTACATCATGGCCTCCTTACATGTTGCATTATGCTTGGTGTGAGTTCATACATGTTGTGTTGTTGCATGCTTCATGCATTTGATCTTGCATCATCACCTCCATCTTCTATCCTATCCATTCCTTGCTTTCATTTTGAAAGATCATATATCCTCACCCCATTAATGCCCATTTCTTCCTCATAAATCTTTCTACCTGTCCTAAACGCCCCCTGCCAATTCCATCAAATTTTAAGTTGTTTTGGTTAGGTTTTAAAAATAGCTCAAGTTTGATCTATATTCACACTTGACTTATTTTCTTACCTCTAAAAATATCCAAGACAATTTATTCAAATAGAGCACTATCTCAGGTTCATGAGACTATTTTTATTTTTATTGTGCCCCTTTCCTTTGACCCTGGCCTTTTCAGTTTATTTTCCGTTTGGAGAAAATATCAAAGAAAGAAAAGGGCTCACCTCTGCTTACCTGGGCCGGCCTCCCTGCGCGCAAGCCGCCGCAGCCCAGCAGCAGCAGACCGCACCCCAGCCCACTTGGGCCTCCCCACTCTAGCCGGTGCCAGTCTGCCCTACAGGCAACCCTAGCCGCCAGGGAGCGGGCTCCCTCGACCCCATCTCCCTCTCCCTTCGCTCTCCTTCTGCGCCGCCTCCGCCCGACCCCCATCTCTCTGCCGCGATCCCTTCGCCCTCTCTCGACCCCCTCCCCTCGTTCTCCAGTCCAAGACCCGCGCTCCACCCTCGCCGGAGAAGAGAACCAGGCGGAGCTTCCGCCACTGCGCCATGGATGGCCCCGAGCACCTCGTCCCGCGCTCATCTCATGGCGCCCGAGCACCTCGTCCCCGCCATCTGGCCTCCGTGCCCGCAAGACCTCGTCGCTCACCGGCGCCTCAACCGGAGCAGGACCCCGTCGCCCTCTCCTTCCTGTTTCCCTCTATTTTCCCTCTTCTTCAACTCACCTCGAGCTCCTTCTCTCTCTCTCTCGTTTGACAGATGCCGCCATGGATCCCGCGCCCGAGCAGAGGAGGTTGCGTCCTCGAGCTCCTTCTGGTTCCCGCGCCTCCGGCAACCAGTGACCGCCGGCGATGCGCCCCATCCCAAGGAGCCCCGCCAGGATCTCCGAGCCGCTGCAACGCCCTCGTTTCGTCTCCCTCTCCTCTCCTGCACCTCGTTCCCGGCGCCGGAAAAACTACAGTCATGCCACGGCTTCCTCCTCCCACACCCTGCTTCTCGTCGGTGACCACGACCAGCCCCGACCACCTACGACCCTGCCTTCACTAAACGTCCCCGGACAGGAGCAATTTTGAACTGCCAAGTACCCTTGGATTCGTCAAGACCGCCAAGTACCACGACCCGCAAGACCAACGACGCCCGAACGAGTGCTCCCGACCGAGACATTTGTGCTGCTACGTTTTGGACACGCCAAGTCCCTCGGGTCGGATGCGTCAAGACCGCCCCCGTTGTTGTGAAGTACCACGACGTCCGGTGTCCTCGGATCCGTCAAGTTCCACTATGAGATGTACAACTACCGTCGACCCCGAAGACCTCGGATTCACCAAGTTCCCACGACGACAAGTGTAACCCCGGATCGCCAAGTTCGGTTACCGTCGCAACCATGTACAACTACTTCCACGAGGATACCAGAACAACTACCGCCGTTGAAGGCCGTTGAGTGAACAAACTACCGATGACGTGTATGACTACTTCGTGAACGTGTACCACTACCGGCGTGGACCGATAGTACCACTACTTCTACTACCACCGCAGAACAACTACTTCCTCTACTCCGCTCGACGAACCCGAACCGTCCCGTTTGCACGCTTGGAAGGTATAACCCCGAGACGATGCTCGTGTTTGCGTCATGCCCGAATTGATCCTTGCACGTTCCTTGTTTTCCTTGCCGCCGTCATGTGCGACACCCGGTAACCGGGATCACCCCTCTATCTCTAGCATGTCCCGCACACTTTCTTTCGCACTGACATCTCAATGAGTTGTCAGAACCGGAACGTTGCCGTGGCACCGTTTCGTTATCACCGCCGTGGCACCCCTTTTGTTTCCGCCACGATGACAAATGCGTCATATCTTATCATGCCAACATTTTCATAAAAATTCCATAAACTTACATATGTCATCCGCATCATGTTAACAACATCAAGAATGTTTAAAATTGTTGTTTGCATTAATTTGCTAAATGCATATGGGGATTTACCGGATTTGTTGTTTGCTATATCCGGCCCCATTTAAATTGTTTAGATAGATAATTCCTTTATGTTTCACCTCTTGACATGCTTAACAACATTTAATATTGTTGGGTACATAAACGAGATCGAACTAAATAGTCGAATGTGGTGTTTCGTCAATATGCAACTCGTTGCATATTGTGCTCCACTTAATTTGTAGGATTGTTTGTGCACTTTGCCATGCCATGCTTCATTAAACCGGACATGCATCATACTTGGTTGTGCATCATGCCATGCTATGTGATGTTTGTTTACTATGTTGTGTGCTTCTTTCCGGTGTTGCTTCTTCGGGTTGGTTCCGATAACGTCGCGTTTGTGAGGAACCGTTCGACTACGTCCGTTTGTCTTCTTCATGGACTCGTTCTTCTTCCTTGCGGGATTTCAGGCAAGATGACCATACCCTCGAAATCACTTCTATCTTTGCTTGCTAGTTGCTCGCTCTTTTGCTATGCCTATGCTGCGATACCTACCACTTGCTTATCATGCCTCCCATATTGTTAAGCCAAGCCTCTAACCCACCTTATCCTAGCAAACCGTTGTTTGGCTATGTTACCGCTTTGCTCAGCCCCTCTTATACCGTTGTTAGTTGCAGGTGAAGATTGAAGTTTGTTCCTTGTTGGAACATGGAGTTGTTGTTCCTTTTTGGAACATGTTTACTTGTTGGGATATCACAATACCTCTTATCTAATTAATGCATCTATATACTTGGTAAAGGGTGGAAGGCGGAAGGCTCGGCCTTATGACTGGTGTTTTGTTCCACTCTTGCCGCCCTAGTTTCCGTCATATCGGTGTTATGTTCCCGGATTTTGCGTTCCTTACGCGGTTGGGTTATAATGGGAACCCCTTGACAGTTCGCTTTGAATAGAACTCCTCCAGCAAGGCCCAACCTTGGTTTTACCATTTGCCACCTAGCCTTTTTCCCTTGGGTTAGGCTAGCCCAAGGGTCATCTTTATTTTAAACCCCGTCCAATGCTTGTCTAAGTGTTGGTCCAAACTAGAGCCCCTTGCAGCGCCACCTCGGGGAAACTCGAGGGCTGGTTTTAGTTGTACGGATTGCTTATCCGGTGTTGCCCTGAGAACGAGATATGTGCAGCTCCTATCGGGATGTCGGCGCATCGGGCGGTCTTGCTGGACTTGTTTTACCATTGTCGAGGATGTCTTGTAACCTGGATGCCGAGTCTGATCGGAATGTCTTGGGAGAAGGAATATCCTTCGTTGACCGTGAGGGCTTGTGATGGGCTAAGTTGGGACACTCCTGCAGGGATTTGAACTTTCGAAAGTCGTGCCCGCGGTTATGGGAAGATGGGAATTTGTTAATGTCCGGTTGTAGAAAACCTGAAGTTGACCTTAATTAAAATACATCAACAGCGTGTGTAACCGTGATGGTCTCTTCTCGGCGGAGATCCGGGAAGTGAACACGGTGTTGGAGTTATGTTTGACGTAGGTTGTTTTAGGATCACTTCTTGATCATAGTTTCTCGACCGTGCTTTTGCCTTCTCTTCTCGCTCTCATTTGCGTAATTTAGCCACCAAATATGCTAGTCGCTTGCTGCAGCTTCACCTCATACCTTTTACCCTACCTATAAGCTTAAATAGTCTTGATCGCGAGGGTGTGAGATTGCTGAGTCCCCGTGACTCACAGATACTTCCAAAACCAGTTTGCAGGTGCCGATGTTATTGAGCAGGTGACGCAACCGAGCTCAAGGAGGAGCTCGATGAAGATCGTGTTCGTTATGTTGTTCCGTTTTCAGTTGATCAGTAGTGGAGCCCAGTCGGGACGATCGGGGATCTGTGTAGCATTTGGGGTAGTCTTCTTTTATTTTGGTTCCGTAGTCGGACCTTGATTGTATCTGTATGATGTAATGCTTTATTCATGTATTGTGTGAAGTGGCGATTGTAAGCCAAGTATGTATCTCTTTCCCTTATGTATTACATGGGTTGTGTGAAGATTACCTCACTTGCGACATTGCTTTCAATGCGGTTATGCCTATAAGTCGTGCTTCGACACGTGGGAGATATAGCCGCATCGAGGGTGTTACAAGTTGGTATCAGAGCCTTCCCCGACCTTAGGAGCCCCCTGCTTGATCGAATCGCTGGCGTTATTGAGTCTAGAAATGTTTTGAGTCATTTAGGATTATATATATCGGAGAGTTATGAATTCATTTTACTCCTCAGTCCCTTCGTCGCTCTGGTAAGGCATCCTGACGTAGAGTTTTGACTCTTCTCTTCTCAAATTTCACTAAAAAAATTTAGGATCACGCGGGTATCTTGGAATCGTTCCTATGGTTTTGTGACAAGAACATTGTTCTTGTGCCTCCTGACATTTAGGGGTTGTGGCAGTGTCCCGGGGAGTTGAGCTCCGAGGTGTTGTCGTCACAATTTTATAATTGCAGTTCTGGAATACCTGAGATTAGTTTCGACGACATCAAAAATCTCTTTTATGCAGTTGTTGGTGAGATAACCTCGACGCCACCCAGTACTAGGGCGGGAGTTCGGGAGTATTGCCATAACTCGTATAACAGATGCTTTTCGAAGGTTGAGGTAGACGATTTCCGAAGGTTTCTTTGTTATGTGTTGAAGGATGGATACAGCTGGATGTAGGTATTGTTAGTTTTGGGTGAGATATTATGCTTCCCCTGTATCCCCAACACCTGATTGCATAACTGGAAAATTTCGGGAGTTTATAAGTGGGAATTCAAGTAGCTCTTAGGATATCTTTCCGACAGATGTATGATATGAAATTGGGGTCCGACGTCTAGTGGTCCGCCTATTCACGGTTGGTTTTACAGTGGTCTCGTTGTGTCTTAAAGAGTCCTTGGCTATGCCGACTCGGGGACGCTTCGTATGTCATGTGCACTGCCTTGTACATGATGGTGCTGTACGATCGAGCCCGTGTAGGCCCCACCACAAAAACTTCGGACGAAATCTCTATCATATGTTTGTTCTGGCTTATTCTGCAAGCCAATCCTTTGTTTTGTTTTGAGTTGTGGTATTCGAGTTGCTTCGAAGTCAAATGTTGATTCCATACCTTCCCCAAATGGTGTTCTCATACTCCGTTGTGAATACCAATCCTTCTTGATCATCAAGATTGTTTTGTCAATCCTTTTTAACCGATGTGCTTCTCTTCAAGTGGATCCGATCACTTCAACATTCACAAGATCAATTATCAGTTCTTCTCAACGGTGTTTGTTTCATCCGTCTCCAAGTTGCCTTTGTTTTTTCCCCCCCCCCCCCCCCTTTTTCCTCTAGGACTAAGATTTCTTTATCAAGTATCCTTTTTATTCTTGTGAAGTCTCTCCATTCTTTTCCGTCAATGTTCTTACCCGGTGATGCTCATGAAGATTTTAACGGACCTTCTAGTTCATCATTATTCATTCTTTTCTTCTCTGGTGGAACCAAGTCAAGCTTTGTGGATCATATCCTTTTTCCTCGTTTCAAATACCTTCTCATGCCGGTGCAATTCTTAATCATTCACCTCTCGCTATTCAATTGTTCCGGAGTGCTGAGGATATCTCAGAAGATGCTAGTGCTTATTCTCATTCATTCAAACTCTTTCGAGGATGTTATCTCAGTCAAGCCATTTAATTCAACTGGTGGAATCTATCTTTTCAAGCAATCACTTCAATGGTGTTTCTTTTGAGTGGGCCCTAACCCACAGGTCTTTTTCCAGGATCTTACCTGACTCTTCTTATTCTCCCAGAGTTATTCTCAAATTCATTTCAAGTATGACGTAAGAATGAATTGTCATCAGTCATATGTCTTCCTCCAAGATCTTTCAAATTCTTTTCACCGTTGGCTCAACCTTTCTATTCGTCATCCCGGAGTATCTCAACAAGTCTTGGTGGTGTTTCTCGTCGTCCTTCTCGGATTTTGAGGACTGAAGAAGATTTTCCTCTCAATCTTGCTCCATTCTCTTCAAGATACATGGTTCTACCTTGTTGCCATCCTCTCATAATTGTTTTTGATTGTGAGAATTCTTTTCACCCTTCTGGAGCAATTCATGAGTCTTTTCAGCTTGATTTTCTGAAGGCCATCTTTTCAAATATTATTTATTCTCAGCTTTCAGCTCTCTTTCTCTAAATCTTATCGGTGCTTCATTCAAGTGTTCTCTAATCATCTTGGAATCTCTTCGTTCACTTGTATCTAAATTTCCCCAAGTATCCTCATTTGTTTTCCAATTCTTCACGGTGTTTTTCTTTATCTTTTCTTCAATCGTTTTTTAATTCTTACGGTGGTTCGTGCAAGATTCCTCTTCTTTCGTTATCATATCAAATTCATTCGTTGTTTCGATTCCACCGGTGTTTTGTTGAAGGCATTCTCAAGTTGGCGCGATATCTATCTTAATCTTTTCTATGAGAATAAGTAGTATGTCAAATCCGTTGCTTGTTAGCAATTAAATTGTTGAAGGATACGCATAACGTAATTCTTATTCTTGTTCCATCCAAGTGATTAATTCCTTTTTTTCCGGAGTGGTTCATCATATCACATTCTCAGTTCGAGATGCTTTATCTTTTATTTTCCCGGAGTTCCAAGCTCTCATCATCACGAAGTTCCATCTTAAATCATTACAAGGTTTCACCTTGTGTTTTTAAACGTCTTTTTATTGTCGTTACCCTTTGTTACCGGAGTTCTTCATGAAGTTTCTACATGATGGGTCATCAAGGATTTATTTCCTTCTCGAAGTGTTCATCAACATTCTTTTCTAAGGAGCTCAAGTATTCTTCTTCGTGCAATCCGGAGTGCAATTCTTTCTACCATATTATTGGAGATGGTATTATGTCATTCTTGATAATTCGGGTTCATGTTTCATGATTCACATGTTGTTAGGAATGAGGTATTTTAAATCCATCAATCCCTTCTTTGGAGTTATCTTGGGTTATATTTCACCTAAAGCTTTCCCTAAGGATTGTTGCTATTATGGTGCTTATAATTGACCCAAGTTCTTCATTTGTCCTTCCGATGAATAGTTTCTCGTCTCCTTGTCATATAAACCCAATCAAATTTTTTCCGTGAGTGGCAAGTTGTCACCTCATAATGTTGAGATGCCTTCTATAAGCCCACTTCAAGTTTGTCCTTCCGTTGTTGGTGTTCCAACAACTCCGTTCGACCCTTCTCCTAAAGATGCCTTTTCAAGCTCTTTTGTGGCAGAAGTTGGCTTTTCTTCTCCATTCTTTTATTTCAATGATCTATATTCTATTTCTCTCTTCCGGAGGCATTGTGACATTGTTCTTTTCACCCATCATCTCGTTTTGTCAAAGATCATGTTCTTTTCATGCCTATCCATTTAACCGGAGTGTTGTGCCCTTTTGCTCAAGTTCTTTTCGCCTTATCAAGCCTTGCATCTCTTTTGTACCGGAGTGCTGTCTGAATTTGTTCTTCCTTGTTACTCTTCTCTACCGGAGTGCCTTCAACTTTGTTCTTCTTTGTTGCATTCTTTCATTCAATTTGTTCAACCTCTCAAGAGTCATGGTTTCACTCGTTTGTAAAGAAGCAACTTAGTTTTACCTCTTCTCTTCCTCTTCCGTTTTCCCTCCGGCGCCATCCTAGATCTCGGGACGAGATCCTCTTGTAGTGGTGGAGTGTTGTAACACCCATATGTAACTTTTCCCAATTTGGCATATATCCATCTTGTTCGTCATCAATTCCTAGTGGTCATCTTTCGGTTTCCTATTTGGGTTTTTTTGTTTCTCATTGCATTGTTTTGTCTTGTCTTGTCTTTAATTGTTGCATCATGGCCTCCTCACATGTTGCATTATGCTTGGTGTGAGTTCATACATGTTGTGTTGTTGCATGCTTCATGCATTTGATCTTGCATCATCACCTCCATCTTCTATCCATTCCTTGCTTTCATTTTGAAAGATCATATATCCTCACCCCATTAATGCCCATTTCTTTCCTCATAAATCTTTCTACCTGTCCTAAACGCCCCCTGCCAATTCCATCAAATTTTAAGTTGTTTTGGTTAGGTTTTAAAAATAGCTCAAGTTTGATCTATATTCACACTTGACTTATTTTCTTACCTCTAAAAATATCCAAGACAATTTATTCAAATAGAGCACTATCTCAGGTTCATGAGACTATTTTTATTTTTATTGTGCCCCTTTTCCTTTGACCCTGGCCTTTTCAGTTTATTTTCCGTTTGAAGAGAAATATCAAAGAAAAGAAAAGGGCTCACCTCTGCTTACCTGGGCCGGCCTCCCTGGCGCAAGCCGCCGCAGCCCAGCAGCAGCAGACCGCACCCCAGCCCACTTGGGCCTCCCCACTCTAGCCGGTCCGGCCCAGTCGCCCTACAGGCAACCCTAGGCACCAGGGAGCGGGCTCCCTCGACCCCATCTCCCTCTCCCTTCGCTCTCCTTCTGCGCCGCCTCCGCCCGACCCCCATCTCTCGCCCGTGATCCCTTCGCCCTCTCTCGACCCCCTCCCCTCGTTCCTCCAGTCCAAGACCCGCGCTCCACCCTCGCCGGAGAAGAGAACCAGGCGGAGCTTCCGCCACTGCGCCATGGATGGCCCCGAGCACCTCGTCCCGCGCTCATCTCATGGCGCCCGAGGACCTCGTCCCCGCCATCTAGCCTCCGTGCCCGCAAGACCTCGTCGCTCACCGGTGCCTCAACCGGCGCAGGACCCCGTTCGCCCTCTCCTTCCTGTTTCCCTCTATTTTCCCTCTTCTTCAACTCACCTCGAGCTCCTTCTCTCTCTCTCTCTCTCTCTCTGTTTCGAACAGATGCCGCCATGGATCCCGCGCCCGAGCAGAGGAGGTTGCGTTCTCGAGCTCCTTCTGGTTCCCGCGCCTCCAACCAGTGACCGCCGGCGAGTGCCCCATCCCACAAAGGAGCCCCGCCAGGATCTCCGAGCCGCTGCAACGCCCTCGTTTCGTCTCCCTCTCCTCTCCTGCACCTCGTTCCCGGCGCCGGAAAAACTACAGTCAGCGCCGGCTCTTCCTCCTCCCACACCCTGCTTCTCGTCGGTGACCACGACCAGCCCCGACCACCTGCGACCCTGCCTTCACTAAACGTCCCCGGACAGGAGCAATTTTGAACTGCCAAGTACCCTTGGATTCGTCAAGACCGCCAAGTACCACGACCCGCAAGACCAACGACGCCCGAACGAGTGCTCCCGACCGAGACATTTGTGCTGCTACGTTTTGGACACGCCAAGTCCCTCGGTCAGATGCGTCAAGACCGCCCCGGTTGTTGTGAAGTACCACGACGCCGGAGTCCTCGGATCCGTCAAGTTCCACTATGAGATGTACAACTACCGTCGACCCCGAAGACCTCGGATTCACCAAGTTCCCACGATGACTGATAACCCCGTCGGAATCGCCAAGTTCGGTTACCGTCGCAACCATGTACAACTACTTCCACGATGATAGAGACACTACCGCCGTTGAAGGTCCGTTGAGTGAACAAACTACCGATGACGTGTGTGACTACTTCATGAACGTGTACCACTACCGGCGTGGACCGATAGTACCACTACTTCTACTACCACCGCGAACGACTACTTCCTCTACTCCCCTCGACGAACCCGAACCATCCCGTTTGCACGCTTGGAAGGTATAACCCCGAGACGATGCTCGTGTTTGCGTCATGCCCGAATTGATCCTTGCACGTTCCTCGTTTTCCTTGCCGCCGTCATGTGGAACACCCGGTAACCGGATCACACCTCTATCTCTAGCATGTCCCGCACACTTTCTTTCGCACCGACGTCTCAAATGAGTTGTCGGAACCGAAACGTTGCCGTGGCACCGTTTCGTTATCCGCCGTGGCACCCCTTTTGTTTCCGCCACGATGACAAATGCTCATATCTTATCATGCCAACATTTTCATAAAAATTGCATAAACTTACATATGTCATCCGCATCATGTTAACAACATCAAATGTTTAAAATTGTTGTTTGCATTAATTTGCTAAATGCATATGGGGATTTACCGGATTTGTTGTTTGCTATATCCGGCCCCATTTAAATTGTTTAGATAGATAATTCCCTTTATGTTTCACCTCTTGACATGCTTAACAACATTTAATATTGTTGGGTACATAAACGAGATCGAACTAAATAGTCGAATGTGGTGTTTTCGTCAATATGCAACTCGTTGCATATTGAGCTCCACTTAATTTGTAGGATTGTTTGTGCACTTTGCCATGCCATGCTTCATTAAACCGGACATGCATCATACTTGGTTGTGCATCATGCCATGCTTATGTGTTTGTTTACTATGTTGTGTGCTTCTTTCCGGTGTTGCTTCTTCGGGTTGGTTCCGGTAACATCGCGTTTGTGAGGAACCGTTCGACTACGTCCGTTTGTCTTCTTCATGGACTCGTTCTTCTTCCTTGCGGGATTTCAGGCAAGATGACCATACCCTCGAAATCACTTCTATCTTTGCTTGCTAGTTGCTCGCTCTTTTGCTATGCCTATGCTGCGATACCTACCACTTGCTTATCATGCCTCCCATATTGTTGAAGCCAAGCCTCTAACCCACCTTGTCCTAGCAAACCGTTGTTTGGCTATGTTACCGCTTTGCTCAGCCCCTCTTATAGCGTTGTTAGTTGCAGGTGAAGATTGAAGTTTGTTCCTTGTTGGAACATGGAGATGTTGTTCCTTGTTGGAACATGTTTACTTGTTGGGATATCACAATATCTTATTTAATTAATGCATCTATATACTTGGTAAAGGGTGGAAGGCGCATCATGGCCTCCTCACATGTTGCATTATGCTTGGTGTGAGTTCATACATGTTGTGTTGTTGCATGCTTCATGCAATTGATCTTGCATCATCACCTCCATCTTCTATCCATTCCTTGCTTTCATTTTTGAAAGATCATATATCCTCACCCCATTAATGCCCATTTCTTCCTCATAAATCTTTCTACATGTCCTAAACGCCCCTTCCAATTCCATCAAATTTTAAGTTGTTTTGGTCAGGTTTTAAAATAGCTCAAGTTTGATCTATATTCACACTTGACTTATTTTCTTACCTCTAAAAATATCCAAGACAATTTATTCAAATAGAGCACTATCTCAGGTTCATGAGACTATTTTTATTTTTATTGTGCCCCTTTTCCTTTGACCCTGGCCTTTTCAGTTTATTTTCCGTTTGGAGAAAATATCAAAGAAATAAAAGTGCTCACCTCTGCTTACCTGGGCCGGCCTCCCTGTGCGCAAGCCGCCGCAGCCCAGCAGCAGCAGACCGCACCCCAGCCCACTTGGGCCTCCCCACTCTAGCCGGTCTGGCCCAGTCGCCCTACAGGCAACCCTAGCCGCCAGGGAGCGGGCTCCCTCGACCCCATCTCCCTCTCCCTTCGCTCTCCTTCTGCGCCGCCTCCGCCCGACCCCCATCTCTCGCCCGCGATCCCTTCGCCCTCTCTCGACCCCCTCCCCTCGTTCCTCCAGTGCGAGACCCGCGCTCCACCCTCGCCGGAGAAGAGAACCAGGGGGAGCTTCCGCCACTGCGCCATGGATGGCCCCGAGCACCTCGTCCCGCGCTCATCTCATGGCGCCCGAGCACCTCGTCCCCGCCATCTGGCCTCCGTGCCCGCAAGACCTCGTCGCTCACCGGCGCCTCAACCGGAGCAGGACCCCATCGCCCTCTCCTTCCTGTTTCCCTCTATTTTCCCTCTTCTTCAACTCACCTCGAGCTCCCTCTCTCTCTCTCTGTTCGCACAGATGCCGCCATGGATCCCGCGCCCGAGCAGAGGAGGTTGCGTCCTCGAGCTCCTTCTGGTTCCCGCGCCTCCGGCAACCAGTGTTCGCCGGCGAGCGCCCCATCCCAGAAAGGAGCCCCACCAGGATTTCTGAGCCGCTGCAACGCCCTCGTTTCGTCTCCCTCTCCTCTCCTGCACCTCGTTCCCGGCGCCGGAAAAACTACAGTCGTGCCATGGCCTTCCTCCTCCCACGCCCTGCTTCTCGTTGGTGACCATGACCAGCCCCGACCACCTGCGACCCTGCCTTCACTAAACGTCCCCGGACAGGAGCAATTTTGAACTGCCAAGTACCCTTGGATTCGTCAAGACCGCCAAGTACCACGACCCGCAAGACCAACGACGCCCGAACGAGTGCTTCCGACCGAGACAGTTGTGCTGCTACGTTTTGGACACGCCAAGTCCCTCGGGTCAGATGCGTCAAGACCGCCCCAACTTTTGTGAAGTTCCACGACGCCGGGAGTCCTCGGATCCGTCAAGTTCCACTACGAGATGTACAACTACCGTTGATCCCGAAGACCTCGGATTCACCAAGTTCCCACGATGACTTGAGTGTACCCCGTCAGATCGCCAAGTTCGGTTACCGTCGCAACCATGTACAACTACTTCCATGATGATACGAGAACGACTACCGCCGTTGAAGGCCGTTGAGTGAACAAACTACCGATGACGTGTATGACTACTTCGTGAACGTGTACCACTACCGGCGTGGACCGATAGTACCACTACTTCTACTACCACCGCAGAACAACTACTTCCTCTACTCCGCTCGATGAACCCGAACCGTCCCGTTTGCACGCTTGGAAGGTATAACCCCGAGACGATGCTCGTGTTTGCGTCATGCCCGAATTGATCCTTGCACGTTCCTTGTTTTCCTTGCCGCCGTCATGTGCGACACCCGGTAACCGGGATCACCCCTCTATCTCTAGCATGTCCCGCACACTTTCTTTCGCACTGACATCTCAATGAGTTGTCAGAACCGGAACGTTGCCGTGGCACCGTTTCGTTATCACCGCCGTGGCACCCCTTTTGTTTCCGCCACGATGACAAATGCGTCATATCTTATCATGCCAACATTTTCATAAAAATTCCATAAACTTACATATGTCATCCGCATCATGTTAACAACATCAAGAATGTTTAAAATTGTTGTTTGCATTAATTTGCTAAATGCATATGGGGATTTACCGGATTTGTTGTTTGCTATATCCGGCCCCATTTAAATTGTTTAGATAGATAATTCCTTTATGTTTCACCTCTTGACATGCTTAACAACATTTAATATTGTTGGGTACATAAACGAGATTGAACTAAATAGTCGAATGTGGTGTTTCGTCAATATGCAACTCGTTGCATATTGTGCTCCACTTAATTTGTAGGATTGTTTGTGCACTTTGCCATGCCATGCTTCATTAAACCAGACATGCATCATACTTGGTTGTGCATCATGCCATGCTTATGTGATGTTTGTTTACTATGTTGTGTGCTTCTTTCCGGTGTTGCTTCTTTGGGTTGGTTCAGGTAACATCGCGTTTGTGAGGAACCATTTGACTACGTCCGTTTGTCTTCTTCATGGACTCGTTCTTCTTCCTTGCGGGATTTCAGGCAAGATGACCATACCCTCGAAATCACTTCTATCTTTGCTTGCTAGTTGCTCGCTCTTTTGCTATGCCTATGCTGCGAAACCTACCACTTGCTTATCATGCCTCCCGTATTGTTAAGCCAAGCCTCTAACCCACCTTATCCTAGCAAACTGTTGTTTGGCTATATTACCGCTCAGCCCCTCTTATAGCGTTGTTAGTTGCAGGTGAAGATTGAAGTTTGTTCCTTGTTGGAACATGGAGTTGTTGTTCCTTGTTGGAACATGTTTACTTGTTGGGATATCACAATACCTCTTATCTAATTAATGCATCTATATACTTGGTAAAGGGTGGAAGGGTTGGCCTTATGCCTGGTGTTTTGTTCCACTCTTGCCGCCCTAGTTTCCGTCATATCGGTGTTATGTTCCCGGATTTTGCGTTCCTTACGCGGTTGGGTTATAATGGGAACCCCTTGACAGTTCGCTTTGAATAAAACTCCTCCGGCAAGGCCCAACCTTGGTTTTACCATTCGCCACCTAGCCTTTTTTCCCCTTGGGTTAGGCCAGCCCAAGGGTCATCTTTATTTCAAACCCCCGGGCCAATGCTTGTCTAAGTGTTGGTCCAAACTAGAGCCCCTTGTAGCGCCACCTCGGGGAAACTCGAGGGCTGGTTTTAGTTGTACGGATTGCTTATCCGGTGTTGCCCTGAGAACGAGATATGTGCAGCTCCTATCGGGATGTCGGCGCATCGGGCGGTCTTGCTGGACTTGTTTTACCATTGTCGAGGATGTCTTGTAACCTGGATGCCGATTCTGATCGGAATGTCTTGGGAGAAGGAATATCCTTCGTTGACCATGAGAGCTTGTGATGGGCTAAGTTGGGACACCCCTGCAGGGATTTGAACTTTCGAAAGCCGTGCCCGCGGTTATGGGCAGATGGGAATTTGTTAATGTCCGGTTGTAGAAAACCTGAAGTTGACCTTAATTAAAATACATCAACCGCATGTGTAACCGTGATGGTCTCTTCTCGGCGGAGTCCGGGAAGTGAACACGGTGTTGGAGTTATGTTTGACGTAGGTTGTTTTAGGATCACTTCTTGATCATAGTTTCTCGACCGTGCTTTTGCCTTCTCTTCTCGCTCTCATTTGCGTAATTTAGCCACCAAATATGCTAGTCGCTTGCTGCAGCTTCACCTCATACCTTTTACCCTACCTATAAGCTTAAATAGTCTTGATCGCAAGGGTGTGAGATTGCTGAGTCCCTATGACTCACAGATACTTCCAAAACCAGTTTGCAGGTGCCGATGTTATTGAGCAGGTGATGCAACCGAGCTCAAGGAGGAGCTCGATGAAGATCGTGTTCGTTATGTTGTTCTGTTTTCAGTTGATCAGTAGTGGAGCCCAGTCGGGACGATCGGGGATCTGTGTAGCATTTGGGGTAGTCTTCTTTTATTTTGGTTCCGTAGTCGGACCTTGATTGTATTTGTATGATGTAATGCTTTATTCATGTATTGTGTGAAGTGGCGATTGTAAGTCAACTATGTATCTCTTTCCCTTATGTATTACATGGGTTGTGTGAATATTACCTCACTTGCGACATTGCTTTCAATGCGGTTATGCCTCTAAGTCGTGCTTTGACACGTGGGAGATATAGCCGCATCGAGGGCGTTACACCGGAGGCCCAACCCAAATTGCTGTTTTTTTGCCTATTTCAATGTTTCGCAGAAAAAGAATATCAAACGGAGTCCAAACGAAATGAAACCTTCGGGAGCATGATTTTTGGAACAAACGTGATCCAGAGGACTTGGAGTGGACGTCAAGCAACCAATGAGGAAGCCACGAGGAAGGGGGCGTGCCCTCCATCCTTGTGGGCCCCTCGTGGCTCCACCGACCTACTTCTTCCTCCTATATATACCTACGTACCCTGAAAACATCGAGGAGCACCACGAAAACCTAATTCCACCGCCGCAACCTTCTGTACCCGTGAGAACCATCTTGGGGCCTTTTCCGGCGCTCCGCCGGAGGGGATATTGATCACGGAGGGCTTCTACATCAACACCATAGCCTCTCCGATGATGTGTGAGTAGTTTACCTCAGACCTCCGGGTCCATAGTTATTATCTAGATGGCTTCTTCTCTCTCTTTGGATCTCAATACAAAGTTCTCCTCGATTCTCTTGGAGATCTATTCGATGCAATCTTCTTTAGCGGTGTGTTTGTCGAGATCCGATGAATTGTGGGTTTATGATCAAGATTATCTATGAACAATATTTGAATCTTCTCTGAATTCTTTTATGTATGATTGGTTATCTTTGCAAGTCTCTTCGAATTTTCAGTTTGGTTTGGCCTACTAGATTGATCTTTCTTGCAATGGAAGAAGTGCTTAGCTTTGGGTTCAATCTTGCGGTGCTCGATCCCAGTGATAGTAGGGGAAATGACACGTATTGTATTGTTGCCATCGAGGATAAAAAGATGGGGTTTATATCATATAGCATGAGTTTATCCCTCTACATCATGTCATCTTGCTTAAAGTGTTACTCCATTCTTATGAACTTAATACTCCAGATACATACTGGATATCGGTCGATGTGTGGAGTAATAGTAGTAGATGCAGGCAGGAGTCGGTCTACTTATCACGGATGTGATGCCTATATACATGATCATACCTACATATTCTCATAACTATGCTCAATTCTATCAATTGCTAGACAGTAATTTGTTCACCCACCGTAATACTTATGCTATCTTGAGAGAAGCCACTAGTGAAGCCTATGGCCTCCGGGTCTATCTTCCATCATATTAATCTCCCGTCAACTAGATATTTCTCGCACCGTTTATTTTGCAAACTTTACTTTCAATCTATATCATAAAAATACCAAAAATATTTATCTTATTATTATTATTATCTCTATCAGATCTCACTCTTGCAAGTGGCCGTAAAGGGATTGACAACCCCTTTATCACGTTGGTTGCGAGGTTCTTATTTGTTTGTGTATGTATGAGGTGACTCGCGCGTGGTCTCCTACTAGATTGATACATTGGTTCTCAAAAACCGAGGGAAATACTTGCGCTGCTTTGCTGCATCACCCTTTCCTCTTCGAGGGAAAACCAACGCATGCTCAAGAGGTAGCAGCCACCGCGACCAATCACGTGCTGCCGCCGCTCGGGCCTATCGCCACCTGCCACGTCGCCTCCCCGCGCCCATATCGTCGTCGCCGCTGCCCGGGGCCCAGATCCGGCCCGCCCCTTCGCCTCCTTCCGCCGCGCGCCTGCGCCCGTCCTCCGCCCGGCGCCGCCACGCCCTTGCCGGCGTCGCCCGCCTCCACTACTGGTCGCTACCGACCCCGCGTCGTCCAGCCGGAGCCGCGTCGTTCCTCGGCTTCCGCGCCACCGAGCTCCTCCACCGCCCCGAGCTCCGGTCTCCGGCGAACGCCTCCGCCACGACCTCGCTGGCTCCTTCCTCCGGCAAGCCCCCGCAGATCTGGCGAACTCCGATCCGGCCATCCTCGTTCAATGCGCCCAAACCCTAGATCCGTTTTGCGAGGGGTATATTTCACTAAGTCCCGAAACCCCCTGTAATTTTCATGCCCTATTCTTCATGTCACATCTCCGTGCTCGTTGCTCCAAATCATGCATATGATATGTCAAAATGTTCGCCTCGTTGAGCTCTTCATGTTAGTAGCATTTGCATTCGTGTTACTATCCATTTTGATGCCTTTTCATTGTTACAAGAGTGCTATAAAATGTTAACTGCTGGTACTTATCAGTTCATGGTGATTTGTCTTTTTTGTTGCATTTGATGTGTGCATTCTATGAGCATGAGATCTACATGTGTTGTGAACTATACCATGTCATCCTTACACGGGTGCAAGTCTTGTATTTTTGTGATCTGTGTGGTGACTAGCACAGGCATGCAAAGTAGGCTCCGTGTTGTTGCTGTTTTCAGGGACTTAGGATTTTGCTAAGTCCTTTTCCTGCTATATTTTGATGCCATGTAAACTTGATGCTACCATGAGATCCATGCTTATTTTGAGATACTTCAGTAAGGATGTTATGAATATGTGGTTATGCTCTATCCATTCATGCCCCTGGTTGAAATTATGGAGTGCTCTAGCATGTCTTTTTCTTGTTCTACTTTTGCTATAAAATGTTTCTGGCAGATTGTTAACATGTTAATCGATATTTCCATGGTTGTTTCTAGTGATCCATGCATCCTATGAACTTTCTCTTGCCATGTTTAGCTTCATGAACATGTCATATTGCTATTGGTATGCTTATGTTGTCATGCAATGCTTTGTGGTGAGTGGCATGAGCTCGCAAAGTTGCTATCATGAATCTGTTTATGCCATGCTCTGTTTTTCTTCTAAGTCTGAATCTGTTTATAAAACTTGCTATGTTTACATGGGTGCCATAATATCTTGTGTGCCTTTTTGGCTCATGTTCATTAAGGGACTTGTGTTCTATGAATTTAGTAGAATCATGTCATGCCTTTGTTTGCTATGATACGTTTCTGTAGCATATTGTTTTCTTGCTCTAAACATTGCTTCCTGATGTTGTTTTTGACATGCTAGTATTTTCACTAAGTCTGTGAAGCTGATATCTTTTGCACTTTTGCCATGCTTGTTTGAACCTGTTCTAGTGTGATTTAGCAGTAGCTCATTGTTCATGTTTTGTCAAGCATCTCTTGTACATCACTGCCATATGCTTTGTTGCTATGTTGGAGTGCAGTATCTTAGTTTCTCATTGCGTTCTAAGTGGCATCATGCTGTTAATCGTAGATTTGCGTCATTCTTATTTTGCTTGCCATTTGCAAACCGTACATCCACTTTCGGTGATCTTTATATCGATTTCAATAGAAATCACCTCATATTTCCAGCGGCATACTTGGTTTGCCAAGTTGATGCCTTGATCATTCTTTCCCTTCCGGAGCACGCATATGCATTGCACGTCATATCTTGCATATCATGCAATGTCTTGCATCATGTTGTTTGTGCATTGCACCGTGATTGATTGTTGTTCCATTGCTTGTGTTCTTGTTTTGGGTAGAGCCGGGAGATGAGTACGTGAATAAGGAACCTGTTGAGTACGCTAACGAGGATCAAGCTTTCGACAACTCTGAGAATATTGCAGGCAAGATGACCATACCCTCGATATCACTTCTATCTTTGCTTTGGTAGTTGTTCGTTCTATCGCTATGTAGCGCTACCTACCACTTGTTATATCATGCCTCCCATATTGCCATGTCAAGCCTCTAACCCATCTTCCTTGCAAACCGTTGTTTGGCTATGTTACCGTTTTTGCTCAGCCCCTCTTATAGCGTTGCTAGTTGCATGTGAAGTTGAAGTTTATTCCATGTTGGAACATGGATATGTTGGGATATCACTTTATCTCTTATTTAATTTAATGCATCTATATATTTGGTAAAGGGTGGAAGGCTCGGCCTTATGCCTGGTGTTTTGTTCCACTCTTGCCGCCTTAGTTTCCATTTACCGGTGTTATGTTCCTTGATTTTGCGTTCCTTACGCGGTTGGGTGTTATGGGAACCCCTTGACAGTTCGCCTTGAATAAAACTCCTCCAGCAAGGCCCAACCTTGATTTTACCATTTGCCTACCTACCACCTATACATTTTCCTTGTGTTCTGCAGACTCAAGGGTCATCTTTATTTTAAATCCCCCCGGGCCAGTGCTCCTCCGAGTGTTGGTCCGAAATGGGCAACCTGCGGGGCCACCTCGGGGCAACTTGAGGGCTGGTTTTACTCGTAGCTTGACCTATCCGGTGTGCCCTGAGAACGAGATACGTGCGACTCCTATCGGGATTTGTCGGCACATCGGGCGGCTTTGCTGGTCTTGTTTTACCATTGTCGAAATGTCTTGGAACCGGGATTACGAGACTGATCGGGTCTTTCCGGGAGAAGGAATATCCTTCGTTGACCATGAGAGCTTGTGATGGGCTAAGTTGGGACACCCCTGCAGGGTATAAACTTTCGAGAGCCGTGCCCGCGGTTATGTGGCAGATGGGAATTTGTTAATATCTGGTTATAGAGAACTTCACACTTAACTTAATTAAAATGAATCAACTGCGTGTGTAGCCGTGATGGTCTCTTTTCGGCGGAGTCCGGGAAGAGAACACGGTCTTGTGTTATGCTTGAACATAAGTAGTTTCAGGATCACTTCTTGATCACTTCTAACTTCTCGACCGTGCGTTGCTTCTCTTCTCGCTCTTATTCGCGTATGTTAGCCAACATATATGCTTAGTGCTTGCTGCAGCTCCATCTTACTACCTTCTCCTACCCATAAGCTTAAATAGTCTTGATCTCGCGGGTGTGGGATTGCTGAGTCCTCGTGACTCACTGTTACTTCCAAACAGTTGCAGGTGCCGAGGATACCAGTGCAGGTGATGCTACCGAACTCAAGTGGGAGTTCGACGAGGATCTGGGTCGTTACTACGTTTCGTTTCTTGACGATCAGTAGTTGAGGCCAGTTGGGACGATCGGGGATCTAGCATTTGGGGTTTATCTTCCTTTTTATTCGGATTTGGCCGTAGTCGGTCTTTGAGTGTATGTGGATGATGTATGCATTATTTATGTATTGTGTAAGTGGTGATTGTAAGCCAACTCTTTATCTCTTTCTTATCCAATACATGAGATAGTGTGAAGATTACCTCTTTTGCGACAAAACTATTATGCGATTATGCCCCTAAGTCGTACCCCGACACATGAGAGATATAGCCGCATTGTGAGTGTTACAACACGGTTGCATGATTTAGCACACAGACGAGGAAGAGGCCCTAATCCAACAGTTGGAGGACAGGACAACACAACAGATGTTCGGGATGTGACCGGCCAAAGACGAGGAAGAGGCCCTAATCCAACAGTTGGAGGACAACGCAACAGATGTTCGGGATGTGACCGGCCAAAAATTGGGCTGGCCAATCAAGCGTCAGCCATACAAAAACCACACGCGCCAAATAAATTCTCACATGACCAAACAAATTATCTAAAATTTGTGACTAAACCACATCTTCCAACTTTAGAGCAAAAGTGCTCCTCACAAGAAAATAGGTCGATCGCGTTCATGCATGCCAGATGCTAAAAAAACACTAAGAATGACAATAAAGCGATCCATTGCAGAAAAAAGAACCAATCATAAGGAAGAAAAAACGATTCATTGCAACCATTGTCTGCCAACTACGAATGGAATAGAAGGGGTTCCCATACATCACTGCTCTCAGACTGACTGAGCAGCACATAACTTGTCTTGCAGTTCACCAACATTATTAAAGGGAAACAGTTTGTCAAGTCCTCTCGAATCCCCAAAACGGAAAACCACTGCTTGTACCGAGTACGACAAGTTGATCACCTCTTACGCTTCGCCTTCCACTGCTTGAGGATATGCTCCACCACTTCTCCCATGCTAGCCTTCCTGTTGTCTTTGTTGTTCCACAGCTCCGAGACCACATAGCTGCCGCTGGCATTGTACTCGTTCATCTCCACCAGCGCGGTGGTCACAGCCTTGTAAACCTCTTCACCCAGCTCCTCCTTCAACCCCACCAGCTTCTCGTCGCCTTCGTCGATGATTTGCTGGGGGACACATCACATCATGTTATTGTTGATCATTGCAATATGTACTTGTCAGCAAGTGTTGATCATTGCAATAAGTACTTGTCAGCGAGTACTACCTCCGTCCTGGTTTATTGATCCCCTTTGTAATTTGTGCCAAATTTTGACCAAAAGATTTAACTAGCAAAGTGTCAATGCATGTCAACAAAAAATATACCATTGGATTCGTATTTGAACATAGTTTTGAAGGATATAACTTTTCGTGACATGCATGAGCATTTTGTTAGTTAAATTTATGGTCAAAATTTGACACAAAATACAATAGGGACCAATAAACCAGGACGGAGGTAGTATTTGCTTAAGACAGGAAGGCAACAAGATAAGAATCACTCCATTGATTGTTCATACCTCAGACTTTTCACCTGTGGTCACTATCTTAAAAGGGTGCCAATTAGCATCCCTCAGATTGTCTTGCCACATGGAGCAAAATTCAAGAGCTTTTGTATCCGCCTCCGCGCCATACTTTGGCTTGCAAGCTTCAATAAACGGCTTCTCATCCACTTGACCCATCCTCCTGATTCCAATGTTGCTACGAGGGCCCAACAGATCGACCAAGCCCTGTAAAACAACAAGCTCAAGATTTTAGTGTACAAAATTTTCCCCACAAAATGAGAACTGTTAAAGAGAACAAGTGTGTGTGCGTGTGTGTAACGTTACCGAAATAAGCTCTTTCTTTGCATCCTGCAGTTCATCATTGGTCATCCTTTCCTTGATGATCAGAGCTTGATTTAGCTCTTCCAGGTCTTCCATTGCGTCGATTCTATCCTGTAGATCCTTATTCAGCTCTTCAGTACGTTTCTTCACATCGACTCCCTCTCCCTCCATGTGCTTCACCACCTCCAGTTTGCCTCTAAGCTGTTGAATATCCAGCTCCAGCTGATGCTTCTCATCAAGCTGCTTCTCTAACAGCAAGATTTTGTTCAGAGCGGCTTCCTTCTCTTTCTGAAAATGAATTTGACATGTCAGGGTAAATTCTAGATTCTGGAATGGAAACTCTCAAGACATTTGAATGACACTAACAATTGGAAGGGTAGGATCGCATACCTTGTGTTTCTCAACAAGAAGCCGCACACCTTCATTGGCTTTTTCTTGCTCAATTCTTGCCATGTTAAGGGAGTCGTTTTGACCATCATTCTGAAGGGAAATTAGTTCAGCAGTAAGATAACTAGCCAGCTAGATTTTTCTACAAAAAGATCACCACAAGCATGCCAAAATGCTAGTATTCCGAGAACAATATCAGTATATTGTAAACAGAGTCAAATATTAGACCAAGAAAGCTATTCACTGAATTCCGGTATAAATGATGCATTTTATAGTAAACAGTTATGTGAATGAATTTCATACCTTCTTCCTCTCATTCTCCAGTTTTCTTCTTTCCATGTCAGTTTGAGCAACTATTTCACTTAGTTGCTTTGATCGCCTTCTGATGTCGTTCTCTTTCTCATCCAACTGCTTTCTCAGCTGATCAGTCTCATGGAAAATTTTCAACGAATGTTCACGGGCAGTTGACTGCATCTTTCGCATTTCTGCAGAGGAAACAAATAAAACATGATACAATGGACATGATCATATTCGCAATGCAAACGAGTGTACCATTAATACAGCAATTGCATGAGACTTCGGGGAGTGGGGGATACCTTCATTGTAGCGTTGGTCCAGCGAGTCATTGTCTTCCATAGCCCTCTGAAGAGCGAGATCCATCTGATTACACTTGCACTCAAGTTCCATCAAGTACTTGCTCTTAGCACTAATCTGGCTCGTCAAACTAGTTATGAGAGTGTCAGTCTTGCGGGACATCTCCTGTTGCAGTTCAGCCACTGTCTTGAGATCACCATTTTCTGACAAGAACTTGCCAACTGGATCATCTGCTTTGTAATCCTCCTCTTTTGCCAGCCAGGCAAACATGTACTTGTCACTTTTATTTGCCTCCCAATCCGTTTTACCCAGATGATGTGATTTGTAGGTGTTGTGGAATCCCAAGGCATCCTTGAACCCGATCCAATCCTTGTTGAAACGGACTATTGCAAAGCCAGTGTACCCGCCGTCAGGACAATGCACAGCATTGAAACGTATGGGTTTGTAACCGGCTAGCTGTTGCATTACAATGGCTCCACCTCTCTGTGTTTGCTCTACTGGAACATTGGCAAGGATGCCCATCCAGGGCCAAACAAACAGCTCCTGGTCCTGGACTGGCTTTGGAGGGTTGATCAGCGCCTCGGCCTGTCGCGGTGGCAACGAACCTGCTGCATCAGCATGATCAGTCTTGAGGTGACTGGCCAGTGCCTGATGGTTTGCCTTCACTTTGGCAGCACGGTTGGATGCGCCCACACCAATTGCGTGCTGAAGCAGCTCATTGTAGCGGTAGTCCTGCTTCTTCTTCCCAGGGCAGAACGGGCACCTAAACCTGTCGGCGCCGAACCTCGCCACAAGCTTGCCAGACTTGAGGTCCGTGTAGGCCTTCTCAGCATAGTCATCGATATCAGCGTCACTTAGCTCTGACGACTCGTCTGAACTGCACTCCATATGAGACCTGAAAATATGGGATGATCAGCTAGAAAAATTGCACCAAGCAGCAAGACAGTGGACTGACAGTAGAAGAAAAACATACTGATGTTTACACAAAGCAACTAGACAAGAAACAGTAAGCAGTTAAAACCCTGATGTTGTGTGACCAATTCACAACAACAAGAGGAGCAATGGTATGTAACCAATTCACAACAACAAGAGAAACACCACCTCTTGTGCCCACCAAGCGTGTTATTATAAATCAATAAATGCACACATATATGGAACAGTGTTGGAGATGTAAGCATGAGTAGTAGACCTGATTCGACGCTGCTCATACACACTGAGGGAGCGCATGCACATTCACATACCAAATCGCATCCTAAGGAGAACACGACTTAAGCATGCAGATTCGGGCTAAAGATCAAACGCCAGCACACCTCCTTCTCAAGGGCCACAAACCCTCTAAAGCAATACCCCAAACACGTCACGCACACACGAGCAAGAGAGATCAACCAAAACCAAAAGAAATACCGTGCGGTGCTGCCAACAAATAGTAGAGACCTAGCTAATTAGGCAGAACAAAAAGAAGCGAGACCACGACGGTGCTGCCAAGAACACCGTGTACCGTGCATCTCAGGGAAGGAGGCATTCAATCGTGGAGTAACAGAGCCATGGATCATGCTCTTTTTTTGTACGTTTGATCAAATAGTTGTACTGCATCACCCAAGCCTCCATTTATACACAGAGAGAGATGCAGGAACATGGGGCTTTGGTTCTTCTGTCTTAGCAGGCTGCTGCTGGATCTCATGCTGCTCGTTGGTGAGGAAAGGGATGGAGAGGGGAAGGGTCGGGCCTTGGAGCAGGTCGATGCGGCGGGTGGTGGCGTTTCCGGCGGTCTGCGACGGCATGGCAGACCTCATCGAGGGCGCGCGCGGCGGCAGCCAGGGGCGGGAGGCCGTAGCCGTGGCGATTTGCGTGATGGGGGTAGAGCGCCGGGCGTGCTTGTGGTTATCCCGCAGGGCTGTGGTCGCGGCCGCGGCGTCGATCTGGGTGAACGGTCGGCATTGGCGGCCGCCGTCGCCGCATCGACGGCGAGCAAGAGAGATCAACCAAACCCAAAAGAAAACCCAAATGAAATACTCCCAAAAATTAGTACTAGTTGTGCAGGGCGGGCAAGAGAGATTAACCAAAACCAAAAGAACCCAAGGAAAAGGAAGCGGAAAGAAAGAAGAGCAGAGCGAGCACAGATCATATCATACCATTGGTAAAAGAATATATTAGAGATGAAAAAGATGAAGGAGAAAAAGGAGGAAGATGAAGAGGGCCAAGAAAATCACCAGCAAGGTCTCGGTCTCTCTCTCTCTCTCTCTCTCTCTCTCTCTCTCTCTCTTGTTGTGTCTTGGTGGAAGCAGCAGCGTTGCAGCGTGCGAGATGGGGAAGAGAAAAGTGGGATGAATGGCAAGCGCCTCGCTGCAGCCCCCTCCCACGGCTTTCCTCTTATATATGCAAACGCGCGGCCCGGCGCAGGCAGCACGGTGCAACTACTCCTGGCAAAGCCCCATCGTGGCCGCACGCGCCGCATCCGACGGTGGTGGATCGGGCGTGGCCGTCTACGTGATCGCAGCGGGGGGGTGGTGGGCCAGCTGAGAGAGACACTGCGGAAATGGCAGGCCTTGCTTGTTTGCTTGTGGGCAGATGCGTTTTTTGACCGGCTGGCTGGCTGCCTGCCTGCCTGTCTGCTGGATTACGTGTGGCCTTGGCACTGGCTGTGGTGTGGCTGGCACAAGGAAAGTAAAGCAGGCACAAGAATTCCAACGGCCGGGCACCTCCTTCCCCTCTGCCAAACGCGAGCACGCACACTCCGCTATTATGAGTCCTGGTGCTACTATTAATCCTACCACAGCACTAATATAATACTTACAAACGGCAAGATCCTCTGCTGACCTGTCAGTCTAGCCGTCTAGGCATGGTGATTATGAAGAAAAAGAAACAGAGTCTGCTACTGTCACGCTCATCTCGGCTAATACCCAGCAAGGCAATTAGTCCCCGATTAGCGGGACAATACACTAGGCTGATTAGCTAGGCTGTCGCCTTGTACAAGCAACGCTCTTCAGTTCGTCCCATTCAGATCTCGCGTGAGAGCCAACTAACGCACGCACTCACTCGGTGTTCCGGTTCACCACAAACCTTCCAGTTAGTCTCGCTTCAGAAGGGCAGTTCAATTTAGGTAGTTGGGCCAGAAACAAATCTCCTACTTCAGATAAAAAAAAGAAACAAATCTCCTAATTCGGATAAAAAAAGAAACAAATCTCCTACTAGCAGTTTGTTGTTTCTTCACTGATACTAGATCTACGCTAACGCCCCTAAAAAACACAAGTAAATCTAGCCCGACTGTTCTAAAAAAACAGGTAGATGTAAACCAGGCCGGCCCATCCAGCCCATATGGCTGGGAAAATATGGATCTGGCGTACGAGAGGCCGGATTGGTGTGAGTGAAGTGCACCACGATCATCAACAGAAAAGGTATGTCTCAAAAAAAATCAACAGAAAAGGTTTTCCTAAAAAAACAGGAAAAGAAATCTCTCTCTCTCAAAAAAAAGAATGAATCCTCTTACGCCCCCAGTCACTCGGATGACACACACAGGAACACAAAGATGCAGGAATCATGGCAACAGAGAAAAAGAAGGAAGCAGAGCAAAGAAGATGCATTACCCCATCTCTTGGTGGCCTGGATGTTCTAGATCGGTGGATCCGACGCCGATTAATCAACACCTGCAAGAGATTAAAGACAAGAGGCAGAGAGATTAGGCCAAAGACAAGGAGGGCGGCGAAGCAAGTAAAGGAAGTTGCGCAAGAAGACTGATCGAACACGAACAAGAACAAGAAGTAGGCAGAGAACGAGAGGAACTGCCAGTAAACCAGCACGGGTCTAGACAGAAGGTAGATCGGGAACATATACGGAGACGAGCATCGCTCCCAAATAACATGGGGAAAAACTAGAACCGGCAAGAGAGATTATTAACCAAAAGAAGCCAGGGGAAAGGAGAGAGGCGGAAAGAAACAACACAAGAAAGAAAAGCAGAGCGAGCGAGAGATCATATCACTGGCAAAATTATCAGAGGAGAAAAGAAAGAAGAACAGAGGAGGACGAAGGCCGAGCAAGAAAATCACCACCCTCCCTCTTACTGATTGATTGAAGCGCGCGGCGAGACGAGCAGAGATGCGGCCGGGGAGGAATGGCAAGAGTCTCCTCTCCAAAAACCCTCTCCTCCTCTCAGTACCAGGTGGAGGTGCGGGAGTGCCCACGGTTTCCTCTTATAGGCAGAGCGCTCGGCCCGGCGCAGGGACCACGGTGCAACCACTTTGGGCAAAGCCCCATCCTGGCCGCACGCGGCGCATCCGACGGCGGGCGATCGGGCGTTGCCGTCTACGTGATAGCGCAGGGTGGTGGGCCAACCTGGCCTGGGGGTGCAGCAGCAAGACGGTAGAAAGACTGCGAATATGGCAGGCCATTGTTTTTTACCGGCTGGCTGGCTGGATTACGGCTGCTGCCACACCCAAAGTAAAGCAGGCCCATAAATTCCAGCTGCCAAACGCGAGTATGTACCGTACGCACTCCACCTCCACTATTATGAGTCTTGTTTGCTTTTTTTTTCTGCGATGACTATTACTATGAGTCTTGTTAATCCTGCTAATTTAGGCTCTGTTCGGATTCTTTCCGCTCCCCCACTGCAGCTCCCGGAGCGGAGGGAGCACCAGCACAAAAGCAGGGAGTGGCTTGAAACCAGCTCCCGAGCGGAGCGGAGTTTAAGGGACAGAAGAGTTTCCGAACAGGCACTTACACACGCCAAGCTAAACCTTCTGTTCACCTGGTGGTGACTCGTGGCAGGTCAGTCTGGGCCTGGGTACTATGTCAGTCAGTTGAACAACCACTCCCACTCTGTTCATCCCGATCGAGTCTAGCTCCAAAGTTTAAAATGGCACGACACGCCGTGCATGGACGATGGTGTCTCTCGCCTTCGTGTATCTACGCGACTACGCATTTTATTCATCTAGATTTCGCGTAGAAGTCCTTTCCTTCGATTTGTGCCACGTACTCTATTTTGTTGGATTCTACAGTACTCATTTTCGCGATGAGTAGTTGCATGGATTGGTGTCATGTGTTCTTCCATATCAGATTTGAATTCATAGTTTTATCGTGTTTTTTCTCGCGGTGAGTAGTTGTCTGGATAGGTGCCACGTGTCTTCTCATATCCGGTTTGAATTCATAGTTTACCGCGCTTTCTCGCGATGAGTAGTTTTCTGAATTGGTGTCATATGTCCTTCCATATCTGGTTTGAATCCATAGCTTACCGCACTTTCTCACGATGAGTAGCTGCCTGGATTAGTGCCACGTGTCCTTCCATATCCGGTTTGAATCCATAGCTTACCGCGCTTTCTCGCGATGAGTAGTTGTCTTGATTGGTGTCACGTGTTCTTTCATATCCGGTTTGAATTCATTGTTTATCGTGCTTTTCTCGCGATGAGTACTTGTCTGGATTGGTGCCACGTGTTTTTCCATATCTGGTTTGAATTCATAGTTTACCGCGCTTTCTCGTGATGAGTAGTTGTCTGGATTGGTGCCACGCGTTCTTCCATATCCGGTTTGAATCCATAGCTTACCGTGCTTTCTCACGATGAGTACTTGTCCGGATTGGTATCACATGTCCTTCCATATCTGGTTTGAATCCATAGCTTACCGCGCTTTCGCGCGATGAGTAGTTGTCTGGATTGGTCCCACGTGTTCTTCCATATCAGATTTGAATTCATAGTTTTATCGTGCTTTTCTCGCGATGAGTAGTTGTCTGGATAGGTGCCATGTGTTTTCCCATATCCGGTTTGAATCAATAGTTTACCGCGCTTACTTTTGATGAGTAGTTGTTCGGATTTGTGCCACGCGTTCTTCCATATCGGGTGTGAATCCATAGTTTACCGCGCTTTCTCGCGATGAGTACTGGTCTGGATTTGTGTCATGTGCCCTTCCATATCCGGTTTGAATTCATAGTTTACCGCGCCTTCTCGCGATGAGTAGTTGTCTGGATTGGTGCTACGTGTTTTTCCATATTCGGTTTGAATTCATAGTTTACCACGCTTTCTCGTGAAGAGTAGTTGTCTGGATTGGTGCCACGTATTCTTCCATGTCCGATTTAAATCCATAGCTTACCACGCTTCCTCGCAATGAGTACTTGTCTGGATTCATATCACGTGTCCTTCCATATCTGGTTTGAATCCATAGCTTACCGCGCTTTCTCGCGATGAGTAGTTGTCTGGATTGTTGTCACATATTCTTCCATGTCCGGTTTGAATTCATTGTTTATCATGCTTTTCTCGCAATGAGTAGTTGTCTGGATTGGTGCCACGTGTTTTCCCATATCCTGTTTGAATTCATAGTTTACCGCACTTTCTCGTGATGAGTAGTTGTTTGGATTGGTGCCACGTGTTCTTCCATACCCGGTTTGAATCCATAGCTTGCCGCGCTTTCTCGCGATGAGTACTTGTCTGGATTGATATCATGTGTCCTTCCATATCTGGTCTGAATCCATAGCTTACCGCACTTTCTCGCGATGAGTAGTTGTCTGGATTGGTGCCATGTAACGCCCTCGATGCGGCTATATCTCCCACGTGTCGAAGCACGACTTAGAGACATAACCGCATTGAAAGCAATGTCGCAAGTGAGGTAATCTTCACACAACCCATGTAATACAATAGGGGAAAAGATACATAGTTGGCTTACACTCGCCACTTCACGCAATACAAGAATTAAAGCATTACATCAACCAGATACAATCAAGGTCCAACTACGGAACCAAAATAAAAGAAGAACCCCAAATGCGACAAGGCCCCCGATCGACCCCAACTGGGCTCCACTACTAATCGACTGAAACGAAACAACATAAAGGACAAGATCTTCATCGAGCTCCTCCTGAGCTCAGTTGCGTCACCGGCACGGTTCAACGGCACCTGCAAGCTGGTTTTGGAAGTATCTGTGAGTCACGAGGACTCAGCAATCTCACACCCTCGCGATCAAGACTATTTAAGCTTATGGGTAAGGTAAAAGGTATGAGGTGGAGCTGCAGCAAGCGACTAGCATATATGGTGGCTAACATACGCAAAAGAGAGCGAGAAGAGAAGGCAAAGAACGATCGAGAAACTATGATCAAGAAGTGATCCTAGAACAACCTACGTCAAGCATAACTCCAACACCGTGTTCACTTCCCGGACCCCGCCGAGAAGAGACCATCACGGTTACACACGCGGTTGATGTATTTTAATTAAGGTCAACTTCAGGTTTTCTACAATCGGACATTAACAAATTCCCATCTGCCCATAACCGTGAGCACGGCTTTCGAAAGTTCATAACCCTGCATGGGTGTCCCAACTTAGCCCATCACAAGCTCTCACGGTCAACGAAGGATATTCCTTCTAGCGGGAAGACCCGATCAGACTCAGAATCCCGGTTACAAGACATTTCGACAATGATAAAACAAGACCAGCAAAGCCACCCGAATGTGCCGACAAATCCCGATAGGAGCTGCACATATCTCTTTCTCAGGGCACACCGGATTGTCCAAACTTCCGGTAGGCCAGCCCAGAGTTGCCCATGGTGGCCACCGGCGGCTGACAAGGTGGACCAACACTCAGAGGAGCACTGGCCCGGGGGTTAAAATAAAGATGACCCTTGAGCCGGCCCACTCAAGGGAAAGAAAAGGCTAGGTGGCGAATGGTAAAACCAATGTTGGGCCTTGCTGGAGGAATTTTATTCGAGGCGAACTGTCAAGGGGTTCCCATTATACCCAACCGCGTAAGGAACGCAAAATCCGGGAACATAACACCGATATGACGGAAACTAGGGCGGCAAGAGTGGAACAAAACACCAGGCATAAGGCCGAGCCTTCCACCCTTTACCAAGTATATAGATGCATTAATTAAATAAGAGATATTGTGATATCCCAACAAGTAAACATGTTCCAACAAGGAACAACATCTCCATGTTCCAACAAGGAACAAACTTCAATCTTCACCTGCAACTAACAACGCTATAAGAAGGGCTAAGCAAAGCGGTAACATAGCCAAACAACGGTTTGCTAGGACAAGGTGGGTTAGAGGCTTGGTTCAACAATATGGGAGGCATGATAAGCAAGTGGTAGGTATTGCAGCATAGGCATAGCAAAAGAGCGAGCAACTAGCAAGCAAAGGTAGAAGTGATTTCGAGGGTATGGTCATCTTGCCTAAAATCCCGCAAGGAAGAAGAACGAGTCCATGAAGAAGACAAACGGACGTAGTCGAATGGTTCCTCACAACGCGATGTTAATGGAACCAACCCGAAGAAACAACACCGGAAAGAAGCAAACACCATAGTAAACAACCATCACATAAACATGGCATAATGCACAACCAAGAATGATGCATGTCCGGTTTAAATATGCATGGCATGGCGAAGTGCACAAACAACTCTACAAGTTAAGAGGAGCTCAATATGCAACGAGTTGCATATGGACAAAACACCACATCAAATATTTAGTTCTCTCTCGGTTAGATACTCAACAAAATTAAATGTTGGTTAACATGGCAAGAGGTGAAGCATAACAAAACTATACTATCTAAACAAATTAAATGAGGCCGGATATAACCAACAACAAATCCGGTAAATCCTCATATGCATTTATCAATTTGGTGCAACAACAATTTTAAACATTTAAATGTTATTATCATGATGCGAATGACATGAGCAAGTTTTATGCAATTTTTATTAAGAGTTGACATGAGCATTATGAAGCATTTGGTCGTCATGGCGGAACAAAAAGGGTGCCACGCCAACTACCACGGAAATGGTGCCACGGCAACATTCCGGGTGATCCGACAACTCATTGAGATGTCGGTGCAAGAGAAAATGTGGATGAACGGATCATGCGAGGATGGTGGGGTGATCCCGGATACCGGGTTCCCCATGGGTCGACGGCATGGCAACCGAGGAGGAACGTGCAATGACAACTCGAACACGGTTCGAACATGAGCATCTCAAACATCGCAAGCATTCGTTACACGGACGTCGTCTCGGGTTATACCTTTGAAGTGTGCAAACGGGACGGTTCTCGATCGGTGCCAAGTAGAGGAAGTAGACGTTCTCGGGACGTTCGTAGTGGAAGTAGGGGTACATGACGACGGTAGAGGTACTCGTGATCTTGGCGGCGGTAGTCGTTCACGTTCGTTTTGGAGAGGTACTTGATGACTCCAACGTCTTCGGGGCGATGGTAGTTGTACACGGTCCACGAGACGTCGATCGTTCGGGGTCCGACTTGCGGGTCTTGCCGACATGAGGCGTTTTTGTGTAGAGGAACTTAGCGCATCCGAAGAGTCACACTTATCGTTGTGGGAACTTGGTGAATCCGAGGTTTTCGAGGGTCGTCGTAGTACTTGACGATATCCAGGACAATCTTGTGACTTGCCGGTCTCGACGAACCGTCAGGGTACTTTGTCTCGGGTTTTGGCGACGGTAGCGAAACTTGCGTCGGTCGTCGTGGTACTAGGGCCCTGATCTTGGCGTGATCCAAAAAGAAGACACGATGTTGGGGAAAGACCCGAAAGTGCTCCCGGGGTCAAACACAGGGTCATGCGCAGCGGTCGAGCTACCGCAGCTCGATGCAGGGGGCTGTCGTAGGGGAGGTCAAGGTCGCCGGAAACAGAGGCTGAGACGCGCCGGAGGTAGTGGTGCTCGCGGGTGTAGGGCGACCGGTGCTGGGGCTCCTGCTAGGCGCAGAGGACGCCGGGTGCGGGGCGTAGGTGCTCGAGGAGCTCCTCTCCTCGAGCGCTCGAGCGACGGGGACTCGGCGAGGAGGAGGCGCGATTGCGGCCTGGTGCTGCAGAGGGAGGCAGGAGGTGAGGCAAGGCACAGAGGCAAGAAGGCACGGCGGTGACCAAGGTCTCGGCAAGGGGGTCGGGTGCGGGATCTTGTGGCGCCATGGCTGCACATGCTCGCGGACGGAGCTGCAGGCATGAGCAGCCGAAGGAGGGCGTCGGCGCGGGAGAAGAAGCAGGGCACGGCGCCATGGCGGAAGCAGCAGCGAGGAGATCGGGCGCTGCGCGGCAAGGGACGTGAGGAAGCGATGGGGATCGGGCACTGGTACGAGGGGCTCCTCCCCTGTGGCGGCGCTGGATGAAGGGGATCGAGAGAATGGGGATCGAGGGGGATGGGGGAAAAGGCCTCGAGCGAAGGCCCCTGGCGGCGCTGGATGGAAAACGGAGGAAGGGAGCGATCAGGCTAGGGTTTGGAGGGGTCGGCCAGGCCTAGGGGGAGGGCGCCGGCTGTGCCTTGGGCCATCTCAAAGGAGGAAAAAAAATAGGAGGCCTAGCAGGCTGGATTAAAAGAAAAGAAGGAAAAAAAATGATTTTCCTTTACTATTTGAAATGAGAGAGATTTGAAATGCAAGTTTGTTTGGGTTGATCCCATACGAATGGAATATTTATTGTAGCTCCCTAATAAAATTGGGAGACTTTGAATATGTTATAAAGAGAAATCACCATTGTGAACTCCCTCGATTTAAATAGATCAACGATCTATGCAATTTATTTAGTTGAGTTAAGAAAAGAAATGACATGATGGCATGATGACATGATGCAATGCACATGATGCAAAGATGAAATGCAACGGACCAAACAAATCACACGACGAAACCCGGAAACCCTGGAAGGCATCTGAAGCTCCGGTCTTGGGGCGTTACATGCCACATGTCCTTCCACATCCGGTTTGAATCCATAGCTTACCGCACTTTCTCACGATGAGTAGTTGTCAGGATTGGTGTCACATGTTCTTCCATATCCGGTTTGAATTCGAAGTTTATCGTGATTTTCTCGTGATGAGTACTTGTTTAGATTGTTGCCACGTGTTCTCCCATATCCTGTTTGAATTCATAGTTTACCGCACTTTCTCGTGATGAGTAGTTGTCTGGATTGGTGCCACGCGTTCTTCCATATCCTGCATGAATCCATAGTTTACCGCGCTTTCTCGCGATGAGTCGTGGTTTGGATTTGTGTCATGTGCCCTTCCATATCCGGTTTGAATTCATAGTATACCGCGCTTTCTCGCGATGAGTAGTTGTCTGGATTGGTGCCACATGTCCTTCCATATCCGGTTTGAATTCATTGTTTATCACGCTTTCTCGCGATGAGTACTTGTCTGGATTGGTGCCACGTGTTTTCCCATATCCAGTTTGAATTCATAGTTTGCCATGCTTTCTTGCGATGAGTAGTTGTCTGGATTGGTGTCACGTGTTCTTCCATATCCGGTTTGAATTCATTGTTTATCGTGCTTTTCTCGCGATGAGTAGTTGTCTGGATTGGTGCCACGTGTTTTCCCATGTCTAGTTTGAATTCATAGTTTACCGCGCCGTCTCGGGATGAGTAGTTGTATGGATTGGTGCCACGCGTTGTTCCATATCCGGTTTGAATCCATAGCTTACCACGCTTTCTCGCGATGAGTACTTGTCTGGATTGGTGTCACGTGTCCTTCCATATCGGTTTTGAATCCATAGCTTACCGCACTTTCTCGCGATAAGCAGTTGTCTGGATTGGTGCCACGTGTCCTTCCATATCTGGTTTGAAACCATAGCTTACCGCGCTTTCTCGCGATGTGTAGTTGTGTGGATTGGTGTCATGTGTTCTTCCATATCCGGTTTGAATTCATAGTTTATCGTGCTTTTCTCGCGATGAGTAATTATCTGGATTGGTGCCACGTGTTTTCCCATATCCTGTTTGAATTCATCGGATACCGCGCTTTCTCGTGATGAGTGGTTGTCCAGATTGGTGCCACGCGTTTGTCCATATCCGGTTTGAATCCATAGCTTGCCGTGCTTTCTCGCGATGAGTAGTTGTCTTGATTGGTGTCACGTGTTCTTCCATATCAGGTTTGAATTCATAGTTTACCGTGCTTTCTCGTTATGATTAGTTGTCTAGATTGGTGCCACGTGTCCTTCCATATCCGGTTTGAATCCATATCTTACCAAGCTCTCATGGTGAGTAGTTGTCTCGATTGGTGCCACATGTCCTTCCGTATCTGGTTTGAATTCATAGTTTACTGTGCTTTCTCGCGATGAGTAGTTGTCTATATTGGTGCCACCTCTCCTTCTGTATCTGGTTTGAATCTATAGCTTACCGTGCTTTTCTCGCAATGAGTAGTTGTGTGGATTGGTGTCATGTGTTCTTCCATATCCGGTTTGAATTCATAGTTTATCGTGCTTTTCTCGCGATGAATGGTTGTAACACCCCGGATATGACTTTCCCAATATGTATTCCAACTCTTGTCGTTTCCGGCTTTAAGTTATTTTATTTTCTCGGGTTCGTGTTTTTGTCTCCGTGTGTTGTTGTCGTTGTCATGCATCTCATATTATGTCATCATGTGCATTGCATTTGCATACGTGTTCATCTCATGCATTCGAGCATTTTCCCCGTTGTCCGTTTTGCATTTCGACACTTCGTTCTCCTCCGGTGGTCTTTTTTACCTTTCTTTTGTGTGTGGGGATTAAACATTTCCGGATTGGACCGAGACTTGCCAAGCGGCCTTGGTTTACTACCGGTAGACCGCCTGTCAAGTTTCGTACCATTTGGACTTCGTTTGATACTCCAACGGTTAACCGAGGGACCGAAAAGGCCTCGTGTGTGTTGCAGCCCAACACCCCTCCATTTTGGCCCAAAACCCACCAAAACCCTCTCCATCATTTAGAGCGTTCGATCACGATCGCGTGGCCGAAAACCGTACCTCATTTGGATTCTCCTAGCTCCTCCTATGCCTATATATAGAACCCCTCCTCAAAATTCGCGGATCCCCTCGCCCGAAACCCTAGATCCACCCTCTCTGCGTGACCGGACACGTCCGCCGGCCGCCGGACACGTCCGCCGTCGCCCGCGGCGAACCACAGGCCGCCACGTGGCCCGGCCACCGCCTCAGCCGCCGCAGCCCGCCCGGCCCGCGGGAGGCCCTCCCGGGCCCGGCCGCCGCCTCCCCGCGCCGGCTCCTTCCCCGCCTGAGCCGGCAAGCCGCGCCGCCGTCTTCCCTTCGCCACGCCGCCGTGGCCGCCATCGCTGCCCCGCCGCTTTCCTCGCCGGCGCCGCCTGCGGGAAGCCTCGGCTTCGCCGCCCGACACGCCGTCCACCTCGGCCGGCCCCGGATCCGGCAAGATCCGGCCGGCTAGCGCCTCCGGTGACATCCGGCGTCCTCCTCGCCAAGTCCCACAACGAACGCCGACGAGCTACAGTAAACCCGGCAAACCTCGTGGAGCGCGCCAAACCAGATCTAGATCCAAATCGTCTGGGTTGACTTTTACCCCGAAACCCTAGTTCATATGCTCCTGTTCATCGCATCGTAACTTTGCATCCGTAGCTCCGTTTTGGGCACATAGCATATCAAATTGTTCGTCTCAGAGAGCACATCATTTCGTTCCATTGCATCATTTTCATTTGAGTTCATCTTGATGCCCTAAATGCTGTTAGAAGAGGGCTACTTGAGATAAGTTGCCAGATCTGCTGCTCCATTTAGATTTTTGTCATTTTTGCCATGATTATTGTGTGCATGATATGCCCATGAGCTCTACATATGTTTTGTTAAGGGTTTTGCCATCTTTCCAGAGGTGCAACCCATGTATTTTTGTGATGTGTGTGGTGACTAGCACAAGCTTGCAAAGTGAGGCACTTGGTAATGCTGATTTCAGGGACTTAGCATTTCCACTAAGTCCTTGAGCTGTTTATCTCATATGGCCATATGTTCATGTTGTTTCCTAGTGATCCGTGCCTGTTTTGAGGATGGTCAGTAAGGATGTTTTGTTAATCTTGTATAGATCTATCCATCCATGTCTTTGTTTGCAATTATGGAGCACCCTAGCTTGAGTCAATCGAGCTCTACGTTTGCTACTTCGTGAATCTGGGCAGATTGTCTACTTGTTAGCGATTTTGCCGATGATGTTGTAGTTGATCCGTGCATGCTATGCTATTGTTCTTGCCATGTCTAGCTTGCATTTTGTGTATTCTTGATGGGTGTAAGCTTAGATTATCATGACTTGCTCTGTTGTGAGTGCATCGAGCTCGTAAACATGCCTACTTGAAATCTGTTTTCAGCATGCTCCAGTTTTCACTGTCTGAGAACTGATCATGTTTTTGCCATGTTCACATGCTTGCAATTGTATTTTCTGATCCCTTTTGGCTCAAGGTCACTAAGGGACTTTTGTTAAGCTCTTTGAGTAGCTCCATGCCATGCTTTACTTTGCCATGTTCAGGTCCTGTAGCATGTAGTTTTGTTGCTCCAAAGAGTGCTACCTGATCTGAAATTCCAGACAAGTGTTAATTTCACTAAGTCTGAAATCTGTTTACCATATGCATTTTTGCCATGCTTATTTGAACCTGTTAATGGATGATTTGGCCGTAGCTCAGTGCTAGACTTTTGTTAAGCATCTTGAATGAATCCCTGCCATGTATTTTTATGCCATGTTTGGGTGCTGTAGCTTGTAATCTCTTTGCATTTAGATGGCTACTTGCTGTAAATCGCAGACCAGTGTCATATTTGAATCGCTTGCCATTTCCAAACCGTAACTCCGATTCCGGTGTTCTTGATATTTTTTCAAGCGATTTCATCTCATCTTTCCAGTGGCACACTTTAGATTTCCAAGTTGAGGCCAGGTTCATGCATCCCTTGTCAAATCTTGCATATGCATCCGGTATCGCATCCCGCATAGCATACCATCCTTGCATCATATTGTTTGATCCTTGCACGTGGTTGATTGTGTCCTTGTTGCTTGTTTGTCTTGTTTGGGTAGAGCCGGGAGACAAGTTCGCTGACGAGGAGCCCGTTGAGTTTGCTTTCGAGGATCCAGTCAACTCTGACCACTTTGCAGGCAAGATGATCATACCCTTGAAATCACTACTATCTTTGCTTTGCTAGATGCTCGCTCTTTTGCTATGCCAATGCTACGATGCCTACCACTTGCTTTCAAGCCTCCCAAATTGCCATGTCAAACCTCTAACCCACCATGTCCTAGCAAACCGTTATTGGCTATGTTACCGCTTTGCTCAGCCCCTCTTATAGCGTTGCTAGTTGCAGGTGAAGATTGGAGACCGTTCCTTGTTGGAACATTTATTTACTTGTTGGGATATCATTATATTATCTTGTTATCTTAATGCATCTATACACTTGGTAAAGGGTGGAAGGCTCGGCCTCTCGCCTAGTGTTTTGTTCCACTCTTGCCGCCCTAGTTTCCGTCATATCGGTGTTATGTTCCCGGATTTTACGTTCCTTACGCGGTTGGGTTATAATGGGAACCCCTTGATAGTTCGCCTTGATTAAAGCTTTTCCAGCAATGCCCAACCTTGGTTTTACCATTTTCCACCTAGCCTCTTTTTCCCTTGGGTTTCCGGAGCCCGAGGGTCATCTTATTTTAGCCCCCCTGGGCCAGTGCTCCTCTGTGTGTTGGTCCAAACTAGAGTCTTGTGCAGCGCCCCCTCGGGGAAACTCGAGGTTTGGTTTTAGTTGCATGGAGCACTCATCTGAGTGTGCCCTGAGAACGAGATATGTGCAGCTCCTATCGGGATTTGTCGGCACATTCGGGCGGTGTTGCTGGTCTTGTTTTAACCCGTCGAAGTGTCTTGAAGAACCGAGGTACCGAGTCTGATCGGAACGTCTCGGGAGGAGGTCTATTCCTTCGTTGACTGTGAGAGCTTGTCATGGGCTAAGTTGGGACTCCCCTGCAGGGATTTGAACTTTCGAAAGCCGTGCCCGCGGTTATGGGCAGATGGGAATTTGTTAATGTCCAGTTGTAGATAACTTGAACCTTAACTTATTTAAAATGAATCAACAGTGTGAGTTATCGTGATGGCCTCTTCTCGGCGGAGTCCGGGAAGTGGACACGGTGTTGGAGTAATGCTTGCCGCAGGTTTGCCCTCTTTAGTTATGCGTTCGCGCTTTGCCTTCTCTTCTCGCTCTCTTTTGCGAACAGGATAGCCACCATATATGCTAGTCGCTTGCCGCAGCTCCACATATATTTACCTTGCCTTACCTATAAGCTTAAATAGTCTTGATCGCGAGGGTGCGAGATTGCTGAGTCCCTACGGCTCACAGATTACTATTAAACCAGATGCAGGGCCTGACGATTCCGCTCCAGGTGACGCGCTTGAGCTCAAGTGGGAGTTCGACGAGGACTCTCAACGATACTATGTTTCCTTTCCTGATGATCAGTAGTGGTGCCCAGTTGGGGGTGATCGGGGGGACCGTGTCGCATGTTGGGTTATCTTTTAGTTTGGCGCCGTAGTCGGGCCATGAGTGTTTGGATGATATAATGTTATTTATGTACTTGATTGACGTGGCGAGTGTAAGCCAACTATGTTATCTCCCCTTTATTATTTATATTACATGGGATGTTGTGAAGATTGCCTAACTTGCGACATATGCCTTCAATGCGATTATGTCTCTAAGTCGTGCCTCGACACGTGGGAGCTATAGTCGCATCGAGGGTGTTACAATGGTAGCCTGGATTGGTGCCACGTGTTTTTCCCATATCCGGTTTGAATTCACAGTTTACCATGCTTTCTCGTGATGGGTAGTTGTCTGGATTGGTGCCACACGTTCTTCCATACCCAGTTTGAATCCATAGCTTATCGCGCTTTATCGCAATGAGTAGCTGTCTGGATTGGTGTCACGTGTTCTTCCTTATCCGGTTTGAATTCATAGTTTACCGCGCTTTCTCGCGATGAGTAGTTGTCTGGATTGGTGCCACGTGTCCTTCATATCCAGTTTAAATCAGCTTATTGCGCTTTCTGGATTGGTGTCACGTGTTCTTCCATATCTGGTTTGAATTCACAGTTTATCGTGCTTTTCTCGCGATGAGTAGTTATTTGGATTTGTGTCATGTGTCCTTCCATATCCAGTTTGAATTCATAGTTTATCGCGCTTTCTTGTGATGAGTAGTTGTTTAGATTTGTGCATCATGTTCTTCCATATCCGGTGTGAATCCATAATTTACCGCGCTTTCTCGCGATGAGTAGTTCTTTCGATTGGTGTCACGTGTTCTTCCATATCCGGTTTGAATTCATAGTTTATCGTGCTTTTCTCGTGATGAGTAGTTGTCAGGATTGGTACCACGTGTCCTTCCATATCCGGTTTGAATCTATAGCTTACCATGCTTTCTCGTGATGAGTAGTTGTTTAGATTGGTGTCACGTGTTCTCCATATCCAGTTTGAATTCGTAGTTTATCGCGCTTTTCTCGTGATGAGTAGTTGTATGGATTGGTGCCACATGATTTTCCATATCCGGTTTGAATCAATAGCTTATCGCGATTTCTCGCGATGAGTAGTTGTTTGGATTGGTGCCATGTGTCCTTCCATATCTAGTTTGAATCCATACCTTACCGCTCTTTCTCGCAATGAGTAGTTGTTTGGATTGGTGTCACGTGTCCTTCCATATCTGGATTCAATTCATAGTTTACCGTGCTTTCTCGCAATGAGCATTTGTCTGGATTGGTGCCATGTGTCCTTCCATATCTGTTTCAAATCCATAGCTTATCGCGCTTTCTCGCGATGAGTAGTTTTCTGGATTGGTGTCACGTGTAATTCCATATCCGGTTTGAATTCATAGTTTATCATGCTTTTCTCGCGATGAGTGGTTGTCTGGATTGGTGCCACATGTTTTTGCATATCCGGTTTGAATTGATACTTTACCGCGCTTTTCTCGTGATGAGTAGTTGTCAGGATTGGTACCACGTTTCCTTCCATATCCGGTTTGAATCAATATGTGACCATGCTTTCTCGCGATCAGTAGATGTTTAGATTGGTGTCACATGTTCTCCATATCCGATTTGAATTCATAGTTTATCATGCTTTTCTCGTGATGAGTAGTTGTATGGATTGGTGCCACATGTTTTTCCTTATCCGGTTTCAATCAATAGTTTATCGTGCTTTCTCGCGATGAGTAGTTGTTTGGATTGGTGCCACATGTCCTTCCATATCTAGTTTGAATCCATACCTTGCCGCGCTTTTTCACGATGAGTAGTTGTCTAGATTGGCATCACGTGTCCTTGCATATCTGGTTTGAATTCATAGTTTACCACGCTTTCTCGGCATGAGTAGTTGTCTGGATTGGTGCCACGTGTCCTTCCATATCTGTTTCGAATCCATAGCTTATCACGCTTTCTCGCGATGAGTAGTTTTCTGGATTGGTGTCACGTGTTCTTCCATATCCGGTTTGAATTCAATGTTTATCACGCTTTTCTCGCGATGAGTAGTTTTCTGGATTGGTGCCACATGTTTTCCCATATCCGGTTTGAATTCATACTTTACCGCACTTTCTCGCGATGAGTAGTTGTCTGTATTGGTACCACGTGTCCTTCCATATCCGGTTTTAATCAATAGCTTACCATGCTTTCTCGCGATGAGTAGTTGTTTAGATTGGTGTCACATGTTCTCCATATCCGGTTTGAATTCATAGTTTATCGCGCTTTTCTCATGATGAGTAGTTGTATGGATTGGTGCCAGGTGATTTTCCATATGCCGATTGAATCAATAGCTTATCGCGCTTTCTCGCGATGAGTAGTTGTATGGATTGGTGCCATGTGTTTTTCCATATCCGGTTTCAATCAATAGCGTATCGCGCTTTCTCATGATGAGTAGTTGTTTGGATTGGTGCCACGTGTCCTTCCATATCTAGTTTGAATCCATACCTTACCGTGCTTTCTCGTGATGAGTAGTTGTCTGGATTGGTGCCACGTGTCCTTACATATCTGTTTCGAATCCATAGCTTATCGTGCTTTCTCGCGATGAGTAGTTTTCTCGATTGGTGTCACGTGTTCTTCCATATCCGGTTTGAATTCATAGTTTATCACGCTTTTCTCGCGATGATTAGTTGTCTGGATTGGTGCCACATGTTTTCCCATATCTGGTTCGAATTCATACTTTACCGCACTTTTCTCGTGATGAGTAGTTGTCAGGATTGGTACCACGTGTCCTTCCATATCCGGTTTGAATCTATAACTTACCATGCTTTCTCGCGATGAGTAGATGTTTAGATTGGTGTCACGTGTTCTCCATATCCGGTTTGAATTCATAGTTTATCATGCTTTTATCGTGATGAGTAGTTGTATGGATTGGTGCCATGTGTTTTTCCATATCCGGTTTGAATCAATAGCGTATCGCGCTTTCTCACGATGAGTAGTTGTTTGGATTGGTGCCACGTGTCCTTCCATATCTAGTTTGAATCCATACCTTACCGTGCTTTCTCGCAATGAGTAGTTGTCTGGATTGGCGTCACGTGTCCTTCCATATCTGGTTTGAATTCATAGTTTACCGCGCTTTCTCGCGATAAGTAGTTGTCTGGATTGGTGCCACGTGTTCTTCCATATCTGTTTTGAATCCATAGCTTATCGTGCTTTCTCGCGATGAGTAGTTTTCGTAGCGACCAGACCTCAAACGGTCCAATCTCTGTGCTCAGGTGTCATCCCTGGATTAGTAATGCTGACACCACACAGTACTTGAAGGATTTATAACAGAGTAGCAATCACACACTTATTTCATCGAGTGTCTCAAAAGAGAACTTATTACAATAAATATGGCTTAAGGCCATCTAATAACGATAACAGCGGAAGGCTTGGAAGATAAGTGAGTCCATCAACTCCAACGGCATCATTGAGTATAGAACCATGACCTAAAAGGCATTTTACTCGCCGTCTGAAAAGTCTGCAACATGAACGTTGCAGCCCGAAACGGGTCAGCACATGGAATATGCTGGCAATGTAACACATAGAGAATGATGGAAGAATAAAACTATACTACATGCATATTTGGCTGGTGGAAAGCTCTATGGTTACAGTTTTGCGTAAAGCCATTTTTCCCTACTGCAAAAGAATAAATTTTACTTAACTATCATGGTAGTTGTTAAACATTGAGAATGGTTGAGAGCATTCTCAATCCCAATTAAGCATCATCATTAAAAACCCAACAAAATTAATTAGAGTAACATGATGAGATTCACATGATAATCCAAGTACTAGATACTCAAGATGTCCATAACCGGGAACACGGCTAATCATGATTAGTTTATACACTCTGCAGAGGTTTGCGCACTTTTCCCCACAAGACTCGATCTCCTCCGTTGGATTTCTCGCACTACATGGTGTTTGAGAAACGGATGACTAAGACATAGTCTTTCAGAAGCGCTAGCACCTTACGATCGAGTAGACCGTACCACCTACATCCCCTACATCTGCTAGTCTACCACTTTAAGAGTCCGCACGACCTAGTCAACTATGCTAGAGCCCATAGTAGCTTGTGGCTGCACACAGAAGTTTCCAGTATGAATAATCTCATGATCCCTTTGAGCCTGGGTGGCGGTCCAAAAAGAAAAACAGGCAATCGCTGGAATACCCAGGTGCCTCAATCCACCCAGATGTGTATTTAAGTTGCCACCTTAGATAAACCATTAAATTATCAATCTCACATCTGTCATGGATTTCACTCACCCAATCCACGTCTACTAGCATAGCACGACATAACAAGCAAACGTAGAAGTAACTCCGAAAGGTTTGATAATAACAGGTAATAGGTACTACCTCATCTACTTCCCAGACCCACAATTTAATTAGATCCTAATCATGCAATGGTGTGAGGATTGATCTAATGCAATAAAAACTGGGTAATAGGGGGTATGATCAAAGTGTTACTTGCCTTGCTGATGATCCCCAAAACCTAGCGATTCGAAGTAGCAAGCGGCACACTCTGGGTACTCTATCGCAAACAAACAAGCATACAATAAGTACTCATCTAATGCACAGGTAAAACTCAAATAAGAGATCTAACCAGATAGTTCAACTTAAGAACTCCGGTTGGCAAAAAGAACTAAATCGAACGAAGCAGCGAAAGACAAACGGCAAAAGAAAAAGGCTTCGTTTACTATTCTGGATCTAGGGCAATTTTTACAGAGGCAAAAGCTTGTTTGAGTTGGTTAAACGGAAAGAGGGTTTCGAGACGAAACTCCAGGCGCTTGAATCGCCTGATTCCGACAAACAAGCGAAAAGTTAAACTAAAACGAACTTCGGATCAGAAATCGTGATCAGAAAAATCGCGAATTTAATCCGAGAAAAGGAAAAGCGACGGACAGGTTAACGAACGAACGTTCGTTAACTGGAACTAAACGATGAACGCGTTCGTTAAAACGAATGGACGAGCGAACGCTCGCTAAATAAATAAACCGGAGAAAAACCGATCTATTTAAAAAAACGAAAACTCAAGTTTTCTAAAAAAAAACCAAAACGGCTTTTCTCAGAAAACCGAGGCAGCGGCTACCTCGGCTCGGGGATCCGGCGGCGGCGGGTGGTGCGGGGCGGCGGCGATAGGCGGCGCGGGGCGGCGGCATGCGGCGGCGGCGCTGGCTGCGTGGGGAGGCGGCGGTGGGTGTCGGGCTGCAGGGTGGGTCCGGCGGGGTTTATAAAGGGGGGAGGCAGCGACTTGGGGAAGGGGGCGGCCTCGGGAGGCGGATCCTCCCCGGACTCGGTGGCGGCGGCGGTCGGGACTCCTGTCCCGACTCGGGCGGGAGGCGGCGGTGGCTGGCTGGGCCGGCCTGCTCGGCTGGGCCCTTGGCCCAGTCGGGCGCGGGGTCTTTTTTTTTTAAAACAATTTTGCTGTGACTAAACAAAATTCTAGAAAAATAAATAAAATTCTAAAAATGCTGAAACAAATTTTCTCCGTCTAACTAAAATATTTAGAACAGGATGAACATTTTCTTGGCCCTAAATGCAATTTTTGAAAACGTGCAATTTTTCCTAAATTCAAATAAAATAGCAAATAAGAGCAAAATAAAATCTTATTTGATTTTTTATTAAATCCTCAATATTTCTTTATTTTGGGAAAGTCATTTTATTCCCTCTCTCATAATGTTTATAATAGAAATAATTGAAGATAGAATAAATAAAATCAAATGATCCTATTTTCAAAATTGAGACAACTCAAATATGAAAATAACGAAATCCCCAACTCTCTCCGAGGGTCCTTGAGTTGCGTGAAATTTCTAGGATCAACCAAAATGCAATAAATATGATATGCAATAATGATCTATTGTATAACATTCCAAATTGAATATTTGGGATGTTACAAACCTACCCCCCTTAAGATGAATCTCGCCCTCGAGATTCGGGTTGGCTAGAAAATAGGTGAGAGTGATCCTTCAACAGATATCCCTCTCGTTCCCAGGTGGCTTCATCCTCCGTGTGGTGGCTCCACTGAACTTTGCAAAACTTGATAACCTTGCTGCGGGTGACTCGGCTGGCATACTCAAGAATCTTGTCTGGTCTCTCCTCATAGGTCAAATCACTGTCCAACTGAATCGCTTCCAGCGGCACTGTATCTCTCAGCGGTATATCAGCCTTCTCTGCGTGGCACTTCTTCAACTGGGAAACATGGAACACGTTGTGAACTCCTGACAATCCTTCGGGTAATTCCAACTTGTAGGCTACTTCTCCCATACGCTCAAAACTTTGTATGGTCCTACAAAATGTGGCGCTAACTTTCCCTTAATTCCAAAGCGCTTAACTCCTCGAAGTGGAGATACTCGAAGATAAACTCGGTCTCCGACTTTGTAAATTGTCTTCTTGCGTTTTGAATCTGCGTAGATCTTCTGTCTGGACTGGGCTACCTTGAGTCTATCGCAAATCAATTTTACTTTCTGTTCAGACTCCTTAATCAGATCTGGTCCAAACAACTGACGGTCTCCAACTTCATCCCATGATAACGGGGTCCTGCACCTCCTTCTGTACAAGGCTTCGAAAGGGGCCATCTTCAAACTGGATTGATAACTGTTGTTGTAAGAGAACTCCACGTATGGCAAATTCTCGTCCCAACTAGATCCGTAATCTAGCGCACAAGCTCTCAGCATATCCTCCAAAATCTGATTGACTCTCTCGGTCTATCCATCTGTCTGTGGATGGAAAGCTGTACTGAACTCTAGCCTGGTACCCAAAGTTTCGTGCAACTGATTCCATAACTTTGAGGTAAATTGGGTTCCTCTATCTGATACAATGCCCGTTGGAACTCCATGCAGACATACAATTCTGGTCATGTATATCTTTGCCAACTTGGCACTAGTATAGGTAGTCTTCACTGGAATGAAATGAGCTATCTTTGTCAAACGATCGACTACAACCCATATCGAGTCATAGCCTGAATGAGTTCTGGGCAATCCTATGATAAAATCCATGCCTAGCTTATCCCACTTCCATTCAGGTATCAGCAATGGTTGTAGCAATCCTGCTGGCTTTTGATGCTCTGCCTTTACTCTCTGACATACATCACAAACGGCTACATACTCCGCAATATCCTTCTTCATTCCGGTCCACCAGAAAATATCCTTCAAATCCAAATACATCTTGGTATTTCCTAGGTGAATCGAATATGGTGAATCATGGGCCTCTTGCAGAATCAATTTCCTGATCTTCGAATCATTAGGCACATAAACACGGTCTTCAAACCATAGGGTATCGTGCTCATCCTCACAAAATCCTTTAGCTTTTCCTTTGCTTATTTTCTCCTTAATAGAAGCAATCTCCCTTCTGGGCTTCTCTGATCTTATCCATCAACGTAGACTGAATCTCCAATGCTGCTACATAGCCTCTCGGAACTATCTCCAAACTTAGCTCACGAAGATTTTTGGCTAACTCCCTTGGTAAATCTCCTGTCATTAGGGTGTTGACATGACTTTTGCGGCTCAACACGTCAGCTACTAAGTTAGCCTTACCAGGGTGATAATGCAATCTCATATCATAATCCTTGATGAGTTCCAACCATCTCCTTTGCTTGAGATTCAACTCCTTTTGCGTGAAGATATACTTCAAGCTCTTGTGATCCGTGTACACCTAACAATGGTTTCCAATGAGAAAATGTCTCCAAGTTTTCAATGCATGCACTACGGCTGCTAACTCCAAATCATGCGTAGCATAATTCAACTCATGAGGCTTAACCTGTCGTGAAGCATATGAAACAACTCTTCCTTCTTGCATAAGCACTGCTCCAAGTCCTCGACGTGAAGCGTCGCAATACACCTCATAATCCTTGGTCTGATCTGGCAAAATCAACACTGGTGATGTAACCAAACGTTTCTTCAACTCCTGGAAACTAGCCTCACATTCCCCAGTCCATATGAACTTGGTATCCTTCTTCAACAACTCCGTCATAGGTTTCGCAATCTTCGAGAAATTTTCAATGAATCTCCGGTAGTATCCTGCAAGTCCAAGAAAACTCCGGATCTCTCCAACCGTTGTTGGCGCTTCCCAATTTGTCACAGTGTCAACCTTAGTGGGATCTACTGCTATACCTTCTCCAGATATAATGTGTCCGAGGAATCCAACTTCCTTCAACCAAAACTCACATTTGCTAAACTTGGCATATAACTGATGTTCTCTGAGCTTACCAAGTACCAAACGCGAATGCTCCTTATGCTCCTCTTCATTCTTCGAGTAAACCAGGATATCATCAATGAACACTACGATGAACTTATCCAAAAACTCCATAAACACTTTGTCCATCATGTTCATAAAATATGCAGGTGCGTTAGTTAGGCCAAATGACATAACGGTATACTCGTATAGCCCATACCTGGTGGTAAAAGCCGTCTTAGGTATATCCTGTTCTCGAATATTCAACTCGTGGTATCCCGATCGCAGGTCGATCTTGGAAAATACTTAGCTCCTTGCAATCGATCAAACAGATCATTGATCATCGGTAGTGGGTACTTGTTCTTGATGGTTACTTCATTCAATCCGCGATAGTCAATGACCATCCTTAACGATCCATCCTTCTTCTCCACTAGAAGTACTGGTGATCCCCAAGGTGAAGAACTTGGGAGAATATATCCTTTATCTAGTAACTCCTTGATCTGCTTCTTAATTTCTTCCAAATCCTTTGCGGGCATCCTATATGGTCTCTTAGATATTGGCCCTGTGCTTGGCAAAAGATCAATCAAAAACTCAATATCTCTATCCGGTGGCATGCCTGGCAACTCTTCTGGAAATACATCAGGGAACTCCTTCACTACTGGTACTTCCTCCTGCACAACTCCTGTTAGGCAATTTACTTGAGTCCTTTTCGGCACATGCCGGGATACATACTTGATCCTTCTCCCTTCTGGGGTGGTAAGCAAAATTGACTTACTGGCACATTCAATGTTCCCTTCATACTTTTATAACCAATCCATGCCTAATATCACATCCAATCCTTGAGATTCCAATACTATTAGGTCTGAGGGAAATACGTAGTTACCAATCCTTAATGGTAACCGATCACACCATTGACTAGCCATATACTCTGCTCCAGGCGAGGTTACTAACAAGGGTGACCTAAGGGCTTGGGTTGGCAGTTTATACTTATCCACAAATCCCCTTGATATGTATGAATGCGATGCACCAGTATCAAAAAGAACGAGTGCAGTAAATGACTTAACCAAAAACTTACCTATTACTGCATCGGGCTGGGCTTCAACCTCCTCCACATTTACGTGGTTCACCTGTCCCCTATTGAAAGGGTTCGGCTTCTTCCCAGAGCTTCCATTGCCATTTCCATTCTGGGCTTCAGGACATTCATTGGCATAATGTCCAGTCTTCTGGCACTTAAAGCAAGTGACTTGGCTCAGGTCTCTCTTGGCTGGGGTTAATGGGTCTGTATGGTTCTGGCCGTTGCTTCCTCCATTCCCATTACCAGTCTTGGTGCCATTATGATTGTGCGAGCTACCTCCTCCATGGGTATGCTGAAAATGTTCTCCTGGCCTAGGGGTAAAAGGTGGCTTCTGTTGAGCTCCTGAATTGTACTTCCCTTGTCCATACTTCCTCTTGCGGTTTTCAATTTGCTGCTGCTTCCCTTCAATCATGAGAGCACGATCTACCAACTCCTGGTAGTTTTTGAAGGTTGCTACCATCAACTGCATGCTCAACTCATCATTCAGTCCTTCCAGAAACTTCTCCTTCTTAGCTGCATTTGTAGCAACGTCATCTGGGGCATAACATGCTAGCTTACTAAAGTACTCCACATACTGGCCAACTGTCCTTCCTCCTTGGCGCAAGTTGCGAAACTCTCGCTTCTTCATGGCCATAGCTCCTGCTGAAACATGGGAAGTACGGAAAGCCTGCTGGAACTGGTCCCATGTGACAGTGTTGACAGGGAAAGTGGCTGTGAAATTCTCCCACCATGATGCTGCGGGTCCTTCAAGTTGATGTGCGGCAAACTTCACCTTTTCCGCATCTGTGCATCCTACCGTGGTCAACTCCCTTGCTGTCATGCGGAGCCAATCATCTGCTACTATCGGCTCGGTGCTACTGGAAAACACCGGCGGATTCAGCCTAAGAAAACGGGCTAAGTGATCAACAGGTGGTGGTGGTGGGTTGTTGTTGTTGTTCCCCTGATTCTGATTCTGGACTAGCAACTGCATCAATGTGTTCTACTGCTGGATCAACTGAGTGAGCTCTGGTGGGAAAGTAAATCCGGGGTCACGTCTCAGAGGCATCTGAGGGTTTAGAAAAGATGAGATTTAAGAATAGAGAGGGGTCTAGAGAGAAAATACTACCCATATGCATATGAGGCAAAACAAACAATTCCACTTCATTCAATCAAACAAGGGCATACAATCGGTCTAACTATCGCAAAAGTGCTCGGACTACTATATTTACATGGGGGACTACTACTACTGTTGGGGTGGTCTACTAGAAATATTCTTCGGTTGCAGACTCCATGATATCTGCTCTAGCTTCATCAACATAGTCATCATCGCTATCATCTGGATCCGAGTCGGTGTCGTCAATGATGATGTAGTCTTCCGGGCGAATCTCCTTGGGTTCTTCGTCTTCATCTACTGGCGTAGGGCCTCCCATAAATATTCCGATCTTCATTGTTAGGTCGGCATTCTTGTCCACTAGTACTTCGATTTCCTCTTCATAATGTTCACGTGTAGCGTTGAGTTCTTCCTCCAGTTCCTTGATTCTTGTCCTCGCCTTCTTCAGATTTATCATGTCGGCGCACATCTGGTTCTCCTGACGTCGAATGTGCTGGTTTAACTCCTGGATAAAAGCTACAATTGATCTATCCTTCTTGGTGCTGATCATCTCCCAGTGCTCATCTCGAAGGAAATATGCCCTAGAGGCAATAATAAAGTTATTATTTATTTCCTTATATCATGATAAATGTTTATTATTCATGCTAGAATTGTATTAACCGGAAACATAATACATGTGTGAATACATAGACAAACAGAGTGTCACTAGTATGCCTCTACTTGACTAGCTCGTTAATCAAAGATGGTTATGTTTCCTAACCAAAGAGTTGTTATTTGATTAACGAGGTCACATCATTAGTTGAATAATCTGATTGACATGACCCATTCCATTAGCTTAGCACCCGATCGTTTAGTATGTTGCTATAGCTTTCTTCATGACTTATACATGTTCCTATGACTATGAGATTATGCAACTCCCGTTTGCCGGAGGAACACTTTGGGTGCTACCAAATGTCACAACGTAACTGGGTGATTATAAAGGAGCATTACAGGTGTCTCCAAAGGTAGATGTTGGGTTGGCGTATTTTGAGATTAGGATCTGTCACTCTGAATGTCGGAGAGGTATCTCTGGTCCCTCTCGGTAATGCACATCACATAAGCCTTGCAAGCATTGCAACTAATGAGTTAGTTGCGGGATGATGTATTACAGAACGAGTAAAGAGACTTGCCGGTGACGAGATTAAACTAGGTATTGGATACCGACGATCGAATCTCGGGCAAGTAACATACCGATGACAAAGGGAACAACGTATGTTGTTATGCGGTCTGACCGATAAAGATCTTCGTAGAATATGTAGGAGCCAATATGGGCATCCAGGTCCCGCTATTGGTTATTGACCGGAGACGTGTCTCGGTCATGTCTACATTGTTCTCGAACCGTAGGGTCCGCACGCTTAAGGTTTCGATGACAATTATATTATGAGTTTTGATGTAACGAAGGAGTTCGGAGTCCCAGATGAGATCGGGGACATGACGAGGAGTCTCGAAATGGTCGAGACGTAAAGATCGATATATTGGACGACTATATTCGGACTTCGGAAAGGTTCCGAGTGATTTGGGTATTTTTCGGAGTACCGGAGAGTTACGGGAATTCGCTGGGAGAAGTATTGGGCCTTGATGGGCTTTAGTGGGAAGAGGAGAAAGGGCCTGCTGCGCCCGCCCTCCCCTCTAGTCCGAATTGGACTAGGGAAAAGGGGGCCGGCCACCTTTCCTACTCCTCCACTTCCTTCTCCCTTCCTCCCCTCTTGGTGGACTCCTACTAGGACTTGGAGTCCTAGTAGGACTCCACATCCTGGCCGCACCTAGCCTTGGCCGGCCTCCTCCTCCTCTATCCTTTATATACAGGGGCAGGGGGCACCCCATAGACACAATTGATCCCCGTGATCGTTCCATAGCCGTGTGCGGTGCCCCCTGCCACCATATTCCACCTCGATAATATCGTTGTAGTGCTTAGGCGAAGCCCTGCGTCGGTAGAACATCAAGATCGTCACCACGCCGTCGTGCTGACGGAACTCTTCCCCGAAGCTTTGCTGGATCGGAGCCCGGGGATCGTCATCGAGCTGTACGTGTGCTAAGAACTCGGAGGTGCCGGAGTAACGGTGCTTGGATCGGTCGGATCGGGAAGACGTACGACTACTTCCTCTACGTTGTGTGATCGCTTCCGCAGTCGGTCTGCGTGGGTACGTAGACAATACTCTCCCCTCTCGTTGCTGTACATCACCATGATCTTGCTTGTGCGTAGGAATTTTTTTGAAATTACTGCGTTCCCCAACACATCTCGGCGCCCACAAATCTACTAGATAGTATCCTTGAGATCATTGCGGTAAACTTCTCCAATGCGTCCCATGGCGATGTGAGCTGCCATGCTCTTTCCAACACTCCATGTTGGTGCATCAAAAGAAAACTCTATGGGTTCAGTGACTGGCATGAACGTCCTTCCTGGAACTTGAACTCGAATCATCCAGCTCTCTTCTTCAGGTAATGTGGCGTTGTAGGTCCCGGTGAAGCTTGGTACTCCTATGTTCAGGTATCTAGTGACTTCCTTCAAGTGACGTCCAAAGGGTGTATTTTCATCCGGTTGCGCGAACTTGTTCCTTGCATCCGCCATCCTAAAAGAGTAGAAAAGATGAGAGGTCAGAATGAGAAGAGTAAGTAGTGATCTAGAGCTTTAGCTTAGTGGTCGTGTCCTATAGTCAACCTGGCTCTGATACCATCTTGTAGCGACCAGACCTCAAACGGTCCAATCTCTATGCTCAGGTGTCATCCCTGGATCAGTAATGCTGACACCACACAGTACTTGAAGGATTTATAACAGAGTAGCAATCACACACTTATTACATCGAGTGTCTCAAAAGAGAACTTATTACAATAAATATGGCTTAAGGCCATCTAATAACGATAACAGCGGAAGGCTTGGAAGATAAGTGAGTCCATCAACTCCAACGGCATCACTGAGTATAGAACCACGACCTAAAAGGCATTTTACTCGTTGTCTGAAAAGTCTGCAACATGAACGTTGCAGCCCGAAATGGGCCAGCACATGGAATATGCTGGCAATGTAACACATAGAGAATGATGGAAAAATAAAACTATACTACATGCATATTTGGCTGGTGGAAAGCTCTATGGTTATAGTTTTGTGTAAAGCCATTTTTCCCTACTGCAAAAGAATAAATTTTACTTAACTATCATGGTAGTTGTTAAACATTGAGAATGGTTGATAGCATTCTCAATCCCAATTAAGCATCATCATTAAAAACCCAACAAAATTAATTAGAGTAACATGATGAGATTCACATGATAATCCAAGTACTAGATACTCAAGATGTCCATAACCGGGGACACGGCTAATCATGATTAGTTTATACACTCTGCAGAGGTTTGCGCACTTTTCCCCACAAGACTCGATCTCCTCCGTTGGATTTCTCGCACTACATGGTGTTTGAGAAACGGATGACTAAGACATAGTCTTTCAGAAGCGCTAGCACCTTACGATCGAGTAGACCGTACCACCTACATCCCCTACATCTGCTAGTCTACCACTCGTAAGAGTTCGCACGACTTAGTCAACTATGCTAGAGCCCATAGTAGCTTGTGGCTGCACACGGAAGTTTCTAGCATGAATAATCTCATGATCCCTTTGAGCCTGGGTGGCGGTCCGAAGAAAAACAGGCAATCGCTGGAATACCCAGGTGCCTCAATCCACCCAGATATTGTATTTAAGTTGCCACCTTAGATAAACCATTAAATTATCAATCTCACATCTGTCATGGATTTCACTCACCCAATCCACGTCTACTAGCATAGCATGGCATAACAAGCAAACGTAGAAGTAACTCCGAAAGTTTTGATAATAACAGGTAATAGGTACTACCTCATCTACTTCCCAAACCCATAATTTAATTAGATCCTAATCATGCAATGGTGTGAGGATTGATCTAATGCAATAAAAACTGGGTAATAGGGGGTATGATCAAAGTGTTACTTGCCTTGCTGATGATCCCCAAAACCTAGCGATTCGAAGTAGCAAGCGGCACACTCTGGGTACTCTATCGCAAACAAACAAGCATACAATAAGTACTCATCTAATGCACAGGTAAAACTCAAATAAGAGATCTAACCAGATAGTTCAACTTAAGAACTCCGGTTGGCAAAAAGAACTAAATCGAACGAAGCAGCGAAAGACAAACGGCAAAAGAAAAAGGCTTCGTTTACTATTCTGGATCTAGGGCAATTTTTACAGAGGCAAAAGCTTGTTTGAGTTGGTTAAACGGAAAGAGGGTTTCGAGACGAAACTCCAGGCGCTTGAATCGCCTGATTCTGACAAACGAGCGAAAAGTTAAACTAAAATGAACATCGGATCAGAAATCGCGATCAGAAAAATCGCGGATTTAATCCGAGAAAAGGAAAAACGACGGACAGGCTAACGAACGAACGTTCGTTAACTGGAACTAAACGATGAACGCATTCGTTAAAATGAACGGACGAGCGAACGCTCGCTAAATAAATAAACCGGAGAAAAATCGATCTATTTAAAAAAACGAAAACTCAGGTTTTCTAAAAAAACGAAACGACTTTTCTCAGAAAACCGAGGCGGCGGCTACCTCGGCTCGGGGCTCCGGCGAGGCTTCGGTGGGGCTCCGGCGGCGGCGGGTGGTGCGGGGCGGCGGCGGCGACAGGCGGCGCGGGCGGCGTGCGGCGGCGACAGGCGGCGCGGGCGGCGTGCGGCGGCGGCGCTGGCGGCGTGGGGAGGCGGCGGCGGGTGTGGGGCTGCAGGGGGGGGGGCGACGGGGTTTATAAAGGGGGGGGGGGGGCGACTTGGGGAAGGGGGCGGCCTTGGGAGGCGGGTCCTCCCCGGACTCGGTGGCGGCGGCGGTCGGGACTCCTGTCCCGACCCGGGCGGGAGGCGACGGCGGCTGGCTGGGCCCTTGGCCCAGTCGGGCGCGGGGTCTCTTTTTTTTAAACAATTTCGCTGCGACTAAAAAAATTTCTAAAAATGCCAAAACAAATTTTCTTCGTCTAAATAAAATATTTAGAACAGGATGAACATTTTCTTGGCCCTGAATGCAATTTTTGAAAACGTGGAATTTTTCCTAAATTCAAATAAAATAGCAAATAAGACCAAAATAAAATCTTATTTGATTTTTTATTAAATCCTCAATATTTCTTTATTTTGGGAAAGTCATTTTATTCCCTCTCTCATAATGTTTATAATAGAAATAATTGAAGATAGAATAAATAAAATCAAATGATCCTATTTTCAAAATTAAGACAACTCAAATATGAAAATAACGAAATCCCCAACTCTCTCCGAGGGTCCTTGAGTTGCGTGAAATTTCTAGGATCAACGAAAATGCAATAAATATGATATGCAATAATGATCTATTGTATAACATTCCAAATTGAAAATTTGGGATGTTACAGGATTGGTGTCACGTGTTCTTCCATATCCGGTTTGAATTTAATGTTTATCACGCCTTTCTCGTGATAAGTAGTTGTGTGGATTGGTGCCACATGTTTTCCCATATCCGGTTTGAACTCATACTTTATCGCGCTTTGTCATGATGAGTAGTTGTCTGGATTGGTACCACGTGTCCTTCCATATCTGGTTTGAATCAATAGCTTACCATGCTTTCTCGCGATGAGTAGTTGTTTGGATTGGTGTCACGTGTTGTCCACATCCGGTTTGAATTCATAGTTTATCGCACTTTTCTCGTGATGAGTGGTTGTATGGATTGGTGCCACGTGTTTTCCATATCCATTTTGAATCAATAGCTTACCACGCTTTCTCGCGATGAGTAGTTGTCTGGATTGGTGCCACGTGTCCTTCCATATCTAGTACCGCGCTTTCTCGCGATGAGTAGTTGTCTAGATTGGAGTTACGTGTCTTTCCATATCTGGTTTGAATTCATAGTTTACCGCGCTTTCTCGCGATGAGTAGTTGTCTTGATTGGTGCCACGTGTCCTTCCATATCCGTTTTCAATCCATAGCTTATCGCGCTTTCTCATGATGAGTAGTTGTCTGGATTGGTGTCACGTGTTCTTCCATATTCGGTTTGAATTCATAGTTTATCATCTTTTCTTGCGACGATTAGTTGTCTAGATTGGTGCCACATGTTTTCACATATCTGGTTTGAATTCATACTTTACCGCGCTTTTCTCACGATGAGTAGTTGTTTGGATTGGTGCCACACGTTCTTCCATATCTGGTTTGAATCCATAGCTTACCATGCTTTCTCGCGAAGAGCAGTTTTCTGGATTGGTGTCACGTATTCTTCCATATCCGGTTTGAATTCATAGTTTATCGCGCTTTTCTCGCGATGAGTAGTTGTTGATGGGGAACGAAGCATGAAAATTGAAAAAAAAAATCTACGAACTCCCAAGATCTATCTAGGTGAAGCATAGTAGCGAGAGGGGAGAGTGTGTCTACATACCATCGTAGACCGAAAGCACAAGCGTATATAACGCGGTTGATGTAGTTGTACCTTCGCGATCTGATCACGATCCAACCGATCTAGTGCCAACCGGACGACACCTCCGAGTTTAGCACATGTGCGGCTCGATGACATTTCCTCCTCCTTGATCCAGCAAGAGAAGACGGAGAAGTTGATGGGATCACAACCAACACGACGGCGTGGTGGTGGAGCTAGCAGGGCTTCGCCAAGCGCTACTAGAATGTGGACGGAGGAACTACAGAGTAAGGAGAGAGAGAGAGGGAGAGAGAGAGGCGCCAAGGGCGTGGTGTGTACTCTTGGGGCGTCTGATGTGGTCACCTACTACAGGTTGTGTCAAGGATCCATCATTTGGGGCCCACATGGGGCCCATCACCACCTTGGGTAGGTCCCTCAACCATACCAGCATTCGGATGCATACATCAAGGAGTCCACCTGGACGGATTGACGGCACTCGGATGACCACCCGCCACTCGGCTGACGAACCACCACTCGGACCAAGGAGGCAAGAGGGCGGCATGGAAGTTGCAACAGTCGAGGAATCCTAATTCATCCTTAACAGAGTCATGGCTACCGTTACCTGTAACTGTCGTACTAGAGGCTCATAACACCTGTAACACGAAGGGTCCACGAAGAAGCAACCTTGTCTATCCCACCATGGCCGTCGCCCACAAAGGACTTGCCTCACTAGGGTAGATCTTCACGAAGTAGGCGATCTCCTTGCCCTTACAAACTCCTTGGTTCAACTCCACAATCTTGTCGGAGGCTCCCAAGTGACACCTAGCAAATCTAGGAGACACCACTCTCCAAGAAGTAACAAATGGTGTGTTGATGATGAACTCCTTGCTCTTGTGCTTCAAATGATAGTCTCCTCAACACTCAACTCTCTCTCATAGGATTGGATTTGGTAGAAAGAAGATTTGAGTGTAAATCAACTTGGGGAAGTCTAGAGATCAAGATTTATGTGGTTGGAATGGAATATCTTGACCTCAACACAAGTGTTGGTGGTTCTCTCTTAGAAAATGTGTGGAAGTGTAGGCATGTTCTGATGGCTCTCTCCTTGAATGAAGAATGGGTGGAGGGGTATTTATAGCCTCCACACAAAATCTAACCGTTACACACAAATCACCAAATTCGGTGGGACCGAATCATGAAACTCGGTCAGACTGATTTAGTTCAAAATGTGAACGTTAGGATTCTCAGTGGGACCGACATGTCAACTTGGTGGGACCGATTTCGTTAGGGTTAGGGCATAACGTAATCTTGGTGAGACCGATTACACAAACTCGGTGAGACCGATTTTGGTAATGGACTAACAGAGAGTTGGTCAGGCAAACTCGGTGGGACCGATTCGCTCATCTCGGTTGGACCGAAGTGTTACGAAAGGGAAACAGAGAGTTTACATTGCAATCTCGGTGGGACCGATCGCTCATCTCGGTTGGACCGAAGTGTTATGAAGGGAAACAGAGAGATTACAATCCCATCTCGGTGAGACCAAGATCCCTATCGATGAGACCGAAAAGACTAGGGTTTCTAGCAATGGCTATGTCAACTAAACTTGGTGGCGCCGGATAGAAATAATCACTGGGACCGAGTTGGATATTTGGTGTGGGACATATGTGGATATGAGAAAGTAGTGGAGGGTTTTTGGAGCATATCACTAAGCATTTTGAGAAAGAACCTCATTAAGCAACACCTCGTCCCTTCTTAACAATATTGGCTTTTCCTATAGACTCAATATATTCTTGGATCACTAAAATAGAAAAATGTAGAGTCTTGTGCTTTGAGCTTGAGCCAATCTTTTATCCATAGCATTTTGAAGGGTCCACTTTCTAATCCATGCCATGCCAACCATTGAGCTTTCCTGAAATATTCATCTTGGAATAGCATTAGCTCAATGAGCTATATGTTGCTAGGAATTACCAAAACCACCCAGGGATAGTTGCACTTTCATTCTCCCCCTTTTTGGTAATTGATGACAACATATAGATCAAAGCTTCGACAAATGATAAATAGTATTTGAAAAACATCGTCACTTTGAGAAGTATGTGATAAGCAAGAGCTCCCCCTAAATTTGTGCATTATTTAAAATTTGCTTTTGAATGCAAATGCACAATCAATTAGGATCATGGGTTACTCTTCCATGTCACATACATCTTGGTGGAGCGCTCAAAATGATCGAGATTAAAAGCATGCACTCATTACCAAGCAAGTGAATGATCATATAAGAGATAAAAGATAGCATCATTCAACCAAACATTAAGGGTAGCCTATGATCAAACACATGATCAACAAGTATCTCACAAGTAGCTCACACAAGCACACAATAAAGTTTCAAACAAAATAGCAAGAGAGATAAAAACCAACACTCTCTCTCGAAGCCTATGATCTATACATTTTTCTCCCCCTTTGGCAACAAGTTACCAAAAAGTTCAAAAATGCATAGTGCTAAACGACTCTCAGGCTTGATCTTTGGGAGGTGGTGTAGAGAGAACTCCAAGGACGAAGGCTTCCGATGAAGTAGTTGGAGCTGATGGAGTGGGTGCTAGAGGTGGCACTGGAGATGTGGCTGCTGGTGCTGACACTGAAGCTCGAGTATCTGTCACAGGCACTACAGCAGGCCTTGGACCTCGTGGCACTCGCTTGAAAGCATCCGTAGTAGACTTGCCCTTCCTCTCCTCTGCTTCCTCCTGTAGCTGCTCAACTGCAGTTTGGATCTCAGTTACCTTGACATCCAGATCATAGAACTTCTGCTCAACGATCCTCTCCAAACTCTCCTGATTCTTAGTCAGGGTGGCCAAGCCCTTCTCAATCCTCAGGGTGGATTGGATCAGATATCAAAATTGATCTTGTTTGGATTTCAAGAACACTTGAGATGCCTCTTCAACAGTTGGCATCTTTGCAGCTTTCTCTGCCTTTGCCTTCTCTCTCTTCTCATGTGCTTGAGCTGAAGATGGTTCATTTTCATCCATCACCACAGTGTTGTCTTCAAATTCAGGATAGATGGGCAGGTGCTCCTTGTCTAAAATATATGTGCATGTGCCCATCTTTGAGTTAATGAGCTCCTGAATATGTGGAGCATACCCACAACTTCTCTTCTGGCTAGCAGCAGTCCTCTTGATTGTCTCAACAATCAAACTCATGACCTTGAACTTCTGTGGGACATCAAATATGTGCAACAAGTTTATAGCATGTCCTCTGATCATCTTGTGATCACTTGACTTGGGTAGCAGTGTGTGCCTCAGAATCCAGTTTATGGTAGGCAGACTAGACAACAGGTAATGGACATATCCAAATTTATGTGTATCCAAGGCAACATCTGGGATCTCCTTGTACATGTTGGCCATAGTGTTGTGGTCTTTCTTCTTCTCTGCATAAACATCCAAGTCATCCTCATGTTCCTCAGGAGCATTTATAAGCTTGGCCCACTCATCAACTGTGGATTGGTACCTAGTACCCTCAGACATCCATACAATCTTCCCATCTGGATAGAAGTGGGCAGTGGAGTAGAACTGCATGACCAGCTCATCATTCCACTTGGTGAGCTTTTGTGTAATGAATTCATCAACTCCACATGCCTTAAAACTGTCATACACTCCTGGATAGTGATCTTCATTCTTCTGGATGTACTCCCAGTCTACCCATTTCATGTCACACACAATGGGCTTCGTGTCAAGCAACACTGTCTCATAGAAGTCCTGATGTTCCTTAGTGTGAAGCCTGTAGTCCACATCAGTTCTTCTCCTGATAGCATATGGATCAGACTCTCTCCATATTCTCAATCCCGCATCCTTCCTGATTTTCATGTTTTCCGCAACTGGATGTGCATCATTATGGTCAGGGATCTTGGGTTTCAGCTTCCTTAGCACTTGAGTTTCATCTTCTTCAGCAGCTTCATGCACTGGGGCCTTGTTCTTTTCCTCAGCAGAAATGTTTCTAGTGCTTCTCTTGGGCTTCTGAGCTGGAGCAGCTGCCTTGGGAGCAGCTTTGGGCTTAGATGGAGCAGCCCCTGATCTGATTCATCTCCCATGAGCTTTTGAGCTTTGGGTGCTGGTGCAGCATCCTCTTCCTCTTCAACATCATCTCTCATAATTGATGATCTGCCAAGTACTCTGGCAGTGGTCTTCTTGACCCTTTCCTTCCTTTTCTTGCCTTCTCCAACTGCCTCTTCAGATGGCTTGGAGGTTTCAGCAGTGGATGCTCTGGCCTTAGACATGGGGACTCTCTTTGCTGGTGCCTTCTTATGCATCCCTGGCTTGACTGTAGCAGCTGCGCCATAGTCCTTTTTAGCACCTTTTTCTTGGAGCTGACTTCTTCCTCAACAACCACATAATCCTCATCCTCTGAATCTAAGGTCTTCTTCTTTCTTGTTCTGGTGGATGCCTTTGGCAAGTTACTTGGTGTGCTCCTGCTGCCATCATCAGATGAACAGGAGGGACTAGTGCCCTCACTCAGTTGGACCTGCTCCTCAGACTTGTTCTGGCTATCACTTTGGTCGGACATCGTGCAGGAAAACTGTCAGCAGACCCTGTGAATAGATTATAGATGAGGTAGAGTAGATGAGCATCACAAAGTACAGGAGTTTTGCAAAATAATTGACTCAAAAACTTAGTTTTAGTTCTTCACAGAAAGCATTTCGGATCTACCGATTTGTAAACTCGGTGATACCAAAGCAGTTTTTGGAACCTAAACTAGTGAACTCGGTCAGACCGAGTCACAGTTCGGTGGCACCAAGACTGCCAGGACTTCACAGATAATTGAACTCGGTCACACCGATTTGCAATTTTTGGTTAGACCGAAAACGCGTGTGCTCTGGCCTAAGCCAGAATCGGTGAGACCGATTTCTACAACTCGGTCAGTCCGAGATGAATTCCGCGGAGACCTGACCCTAAATTTTCAAATCAAAACTAATCTACAGGATGATTTCATTCGTGGCAAGAATCATGGCAAAGCAATGTGCTAAGAATCGGAGTTAAGGATTAGCACAATGATCAAGTTCGTACCCTAGTTCGGCGACGAACTTGCTACGGCGGCAACGGCGGTGAAGATTTCCGTTGACGGCGGCGGAGACCAATGGCGGGAGGTCGCTGGCGACGAGAGGATGATCCAGAGACCCCAGGAGGCAGAGTAGGTTATGCGCGGGCGAGGAGGTTCGGAAAATTTTCCAAATTTTTGCCCGTCGGTATATATAACCTGACCCTGTTGGTGTGACCGAGTGGAACGACTCGGTGGCACCGAGATGCAAAACTATAGGCAGTTACTGTAACTCGGAGTGACCGAAAGGTTCTAATCGGTTGCACCGAGATTGAAAAACCCTAGATCAACTTAGTGACTCGATAGGACCGAAAAGGATGAATCGGACAGACCGAGATGCACAAAGAGGTTTTGGAGGTTTAAGTCTATGAAGAATCGGGAACTCCGAGTGCTCCTCACACAGAGTGGTTCGAATCTGACTTGATCGAACTTTGTGATGTAGCATGAATAGATTTTGAGAAGATAAAATCATAGATATCTAGAGGGAGTTCTTAGGCATTCTTGTCCATCCATTTGGCAAAAGAGAAAGAGCCAAACAATCAAAACAACAAATGGATGTCCTCGAATGAGTAAAATATGCAACCAACATGCTCACACAATAAAATGGCAAATGAAATATGTGACAAAGCTTGCACAAACACTCTAGCATCTATCAAGCAATTTGGCGGTGACTAGGTCATCTATATATGAGTATATTGACTTAGGAGTCAAATAAGAACATTTGATCATAGGTCATACTCATCGTTTAAGCACAAGTGGGGTTACCACTTTTACATAAAGCATTGTTGTGTTCACACCATTAGAGTTGCTTTAGCTCAATTGGTTAGAGTAAAGCTCCCCTAGATGTGATATCCCCCCTAAGAGGGATGAACTAACCTTGGGTTTTTTCGATGATGACTTCATGTAGGTGTTGAAGATGTAGATGCTCAAAGTTGATGTAGATCATTTGGAGCAATCCTTTGGAGTGAGTTGCACTTCCAATACCTACACGGGTTAGTCCCACAAGGAACAAACAAGGATATCCATAGTCATAGAGTGATGCATACACAAGATGATGTCCATGAAAGTATTAGGTTACCTTGTCCCTTGTCTTACCAATAAGAGGGTTTGTGACTCCTTGAACTAGTGAAAGATATGGAAGTTGTTTGCACTTGGCCTCGCCAAAATGATAAGAGTGAAGTTGGCGGAGTCACCCTCAAGAGCTCTCTAGTTCGTCTTCTTCTGGATCCACACCATCTTGATGGGAACCCTTGGAGTTGTAGTTGTACTTGATAAAGTAGAACTTGATGCGGTCTTGGGAACCTAGTTGACCAAGGCCTTGGGTGCTTCTTCAAATGCATCAATCACCTCTTGAAGCTTGTCCTTGCCTTTTTGCTTGTGGTCTTGTGGTGGAAGATCATCTTGAGCTCGTGTCCCTTTGAAAGAAGTAGGATCATACTTCTCTTGTTGAGGAACAAACTTCGTCTTGGGGTATTGATCTTCTTCCCACTCAACTCCATTGGCATTGAACTTTCGTTCAAAACCAACACCTTGATTCTTCCGTTGTCTTCCTTGCTTGCGTACAATTTCCTAAAATTGCTTACTCTTGGCAAGGCTCTTGTAAACACCTTTCTCTATAATTCCCTTCAATAAGCTATTTTCTTTCTCAAGTGTAACTTGGCTAAGAGAATCATTAGTGGAATCAAGAGAACTACTAGAAGCAACAATATTGGATTTAGCATCATTGTTGTTACTACTAGATGAAGAACCTTTCTTGCTCCTGTTGCTAGATTTAACTTGTGGCATGTAAGTAGACAATAGTAAACGCTTGGCAATGCAAGAAGAACTTTTCTTGCGAAGATCATCATTGATTGCCTTTAAAAACTCATGCTCTTGCTCAAGGTTGAGCTTTTCAAAGCGTAGCTTATCATGAGTCTTTAAAAGTTCTCGATGATTTTCCAAGGTAGTTTCATGAGCCAACTTAAGATGTTTAGTTCTTTAGTTGGATGCTCAATCTCCTTCTTATCTTCATCATTCGTTTTATCATGATTAGCATGATTAATTGACGTTTCATCATAGTTTTCATCACTAGAGTTGTCAACAAGTAAATCATCATCACCTAGTAAATAATCTCCATCACTATTGAAATCAGCATACTCGGGATGTGTTACCTTTGTACCTCTGGCCATGAAGCACCTTCCAATTCCTTCATTTGGTGAGTAAAATATGTCGTAGGAGTTGGTTGACACAAGTGCTAGACCGGCAACACCTTCATCTTGAGTATATTCGGAGTCAGAGTGATGACTTCTTTTGGAGTGATTGTCGGAGTCGGAGCCGGATACCCATTCACCAACATGAGCTTGATGTCTTCTTTTTGTGTAGCTCCGTGATGACTTTTCTTTCCTTTCCGAATCCTTGCTTCTCCAAGAGGGTTTTCGTTCATAACGATCATCTCTACTCCTCCTTTCTCTTGGTTTTGATTCTTCTCTTCTACTTCTTCTTTTGGGAGAATCTTCTCTTCTTTTGTAGGGAGCCGTACACTCATTGGAGTAGTGTCCGGGTCTTCCACAATTGTAGCAATTACGCCCACGACTAGAAGATCTTTTGTCATTGTAGGACCTTGACTTCGAACTTCTTTCTTTGCTTCTACTATTGTAGAACTTGCTGAAGTTCTTTATCATTAGGCTCAATTCTTCATTGAAGGTTTGTTTCTCGCTTGATGATGTGGGAGCATCACATGAGGCTTTGTAAGCACCACTTGACTTGTTGTGAAGCACTTCCTTATCCTTGAGTGACATCTCATGAGCAACAATTCTTCCAATGACTTCCGTTGTCTTGAGATCTTTGTAATTGGACATCATTTGGATCAATGTGCACACGGTATCATATTTTCCATCCAAGGCTCTTAGGATCTTCTTGATGATGAATTTTTCGGTCATCTCTTCACTTCCTAAGGCGGCAATCTCATTTGTGATGAGAGCAAGCCTAGAATACATTTCAACGACACCATCACCATCCTTCATTTTGAACTTGTCAAGTTGACTTTGAAGCACATCAAATTTGGATTCCTTGACGGAGTCGTTACCTTCATGCATATCAATCAAAGTATCCCAAATTTCCTTTGCATTCTCAAGACGGCTGATTTTGTTGAATTCTTCGGGGCACAATCCATTGAAGAGAAAATCACAAGCTTGAGCATTATATTGTAGCATCTTCAACTCTTCCGCGGTAGCTTCACGGTTTGGTTCTTTCCCATCAAAGAATTCACCTTGCAAGCCAACACACACAATAGCCCAAACGGTGGGATTATGTCCAAGAATATGCATTTTCAATCTTATGCTTCCAACTAGCAAAATTTGTACCATCAAAGTAAGGACCTCTACGGTGGTAATTTCCCTCGCTAGACGCCATACTCTCCTAGGTTGTGAAACCAAGGCTATGACCACCAAAAGCTATGGAAATCAAAGCAAATGGAGACCAAAGCTCTGATACCACTTGTAGGATCGAAAGTATGTCTAGAGGGGGGGGGGTGATTAGACTACTTGGCCAAATAAAAATCTAGCCTTTTCCCAATTTTAGTTCTTGGCAGATTTTAGCAACTTAGCACAAACAAGTAATCAACCTACACATGCAATTCTAAGAGTATAGCAGCGGAATGTAAAACAATTGCATATGAGGGTAAAGGGAGGAGTTTGAGGGAGCAAACGCAATGTTGACACGGAGATTTTTGGCGTGGTTCCAATAGGTGGTGCTATTGTACATCCACGTTGATGGAGACTTCAACCCACGAAGGGTAACAGTTGCGCGAGTCCACGGAGGGCTCCACCCACGAAGGGTCCATGAAGAAGCAACCTTGTCTATCCCACCATGGCCGTCGCCCACAAAGGACTTGCCTCACTAGGGTCGATCTTCACGAAGTAGGCGATCTCCTTGCCCTTACAAACTCCCTGGTTCAACTCCACAATCTTGTCGGAGGCTCCCAAGTGACACCTAGCCAATCCAGGAGACACCACTCTCCAAGAAGTAACAAATGGTGTGTTGATGATGAACTCCTTGCTCTTGTGCTTCAAATGATAGTCTCCCCAACACTCAACTCTCTCTCATAGGATTGGATTTGGTTGAAAGAAGATTTCGGTGGAAAGCAACTTGGGGAAGTCTAGAGATCAAGATTTATGTGGTTGGAATGGAATATCTAGACCTCAACACAAGTGTAGGTGGTTCTCTCTCAGAAAATGTGTATTGGAAGTGTAGGCATGTTCTGATGGCTCTCTCCTTGAATGAAGAGTGGGTGGAGGGGTATTTATAGCCTCCACACAAAATCTAACCGTTACACACAAATCACCAAACTTGGTGGGACCGAATCATGAAACTCGGTTAGACCGATTTAGTTCAAAATGTGAACGTTAGGATTCTCGGTGGGACCGACATGTCAACTCGGTGGGACCGATTTCGTTAGGGTTAGGGCATAACGTAATCTCGGTGAGACCGATTACACAAACTCGGTGAGACCGATTTTGGTAATGGACTAACAGAGAGTTGGTCAGGCAAACTCGGTGGGACCGATTCGCTCATCTCGGTTGGACCGAAGTGTTACGAAAGGGAAACGGAGAGTTTACATTGCAATCTCGGTGGGACCGATCGCTCATCTCGGTTGGACCGAAGTGTTACGAAGGTAAACAAAGATATTACAATCCCATCTCGGTGAGACCGAGATCCCTATCGGTGAGACCGAGATCCCTATCGGTGAGACCGAAAAGACTAGGGTTTCTCGCAGTGGCTATGTCAACTGAACTCGGTGGCGCCGGATAGAAAGAATCGGTGGGGCCGAGTTGGATATTTGGTGTGGGACATATGTGTATATGAGAAAGTAGTGGAGGGCATTGGAGCATATCGCTAAGCATTTTGAGCAAGCACCTCATTAAGCAACACCTCATCCCTTCTTAATAGTATTGGCTTTTCCTATAGACTCGATATATTCTTGGATCACTAAAATAGAAAATGTAGAGTATTGTGCTTTGAGCTTGAGCCAATCTTTTATCCTTAGCATTTTGAAGGGTCCACTTTCTAATCCATGCCATGCCAACCATTGAGCTTTCCTGAAATATTCATCTTGGAATAGCATTAGCTCAATGAGCTATATGTTGTTAGGAATTACCAAAACCACCCAGGGATAGTTGCACTTTCATTGGGCGACGTGGAGAACGTGGGGCTGCGGCGCACTCTATATAAGTTGCTCCCCCTCCATGATCAGGCACGAGCGACCTTTGTAACCATACCCATCAATTCAAAGCAAGCCCCAAGGCACGAGAAGTAGGGATTTTACCTCCACCGAGAGGGGCCTGAACTTGTTAAACACTGAGGGTTACACCTGTGTCGTAGCTAGGCTCTGCCCCTCTTATTCGTACCCCTAGTACTCATTGTTAGGATCATAACTCTGACAGTTGGCGCCCACTGTGGGGCTAGGCATCTAGCAAAGTTTCACAACGTAGGTGGAATTCTTCATCATCAGGTCAGTCGGCAGCGAAATTGTTTCGGGGCACTCCGCTTCATAGCTGACGACTCAATGTGGCTTCGCGAGGCCCCACTGGATGTGGAGGTGTTGCCCGTCCGTGGTGCAACAGATTCCCGCGCATCATCCTATGGAGTCCTTCTCCGGCAACCCTCGGCTCCATACCAAGTGGCCGCGCGCCCTACCATCGCGTGCCACCGTAAGCGTTCCAGGCGCTCGCGGCTGCAGTGCTGCATCAAGCATGCCGTGGCCACTGATGTCTACTACACAACTTTATCCTTGTAGATGTTGTTGGGCCTCCAAGTGTAGAGTTTTGTAGGACAGTAGCAAATTTCCCTCAAGTGGATGACCTAAGGTTTATCAATCCATGGGAGGCGTAGGATGAAGATGGTCTCTCTCAAACAACCCTGCAACCAAATAACAAAGAGTCTCTTGTGTCCCCAACACACCCAATACACTGGTAAATTGTATAGGCGCACTAGCTCGGCGAAGAGATGGTGATACAAGTGCAATATGGATGGTAGATATAGGTTTTTGTAATCTGAAAATATAAAATCAGGAAGGTAACTAGTAACAAAAGTGAGCGAAAATAGTATTACAATGCTTTGAAACAAGGCCTAGGGTTCATACTTGCACTAGTGCAAGTTCTCTCAACAATGATAACATAATTAGATCATATAACAATCCTCAACGTGCAACAAAGAGCCACTCCAAAGTCATTAATAGCAGAGAATAAATGAAGAGATTATTGTAGGGTATGAAACCACCTCAAAGTTATTCTTTCTGATCGATCTATTGGGCTATTCCTATAAGTGTCACAAACAACCCTAGAGTTCGTACTAAAATAACACCTTAAGACACACATCAACCAAAATCCTAGTGTCACCTAGATGCTCCAATGTCACCACAAGTAATCCGCGGGTTTGATTATATGATATGCATCACACAATCTCAGATTCATCTATTCAAACCAACACAAAGAACTTCAAAGAGTGCCCCAAAGTTTCTACCGGAGAGTCAATATGAAAACGTGTGGCAACCCCTATGCATAAGTTCACAAGGTCACAGAACCCGCAAGTTGATCACCAAAGCATACATCAAGTAGATCACGTGGATATCCCATTGTCACCACAAATAAGCACATGCAAGACATACATCGAGTGCCCTCAAATCCTTAAAGACTCAATCCAATAAGATAACTTCAAAGGGAAAACTCAATTCATTACAAGAAGGTAGAGGGGGAGAAACATCATAAGATCCAACTATAATAGCAAAGCTCGCGATACATCAAGATCGTGCCAAATCAAGAACATGAGAGAGAGAGAGACAGAGAGAGAGAATAAACACATAGCTACTAGTACATACCCTCAGCCCCGAGGGTGAACTACTCTCTCCTTGTCACGGAGAGTGCCAGGATGATGAAGATGGCCACCGGTGATGGTTTCCCCCTTCGGCAGGGTGCCGGAACGGGCTCCCAATTGGTTTTTCGTGGCTACAGAGGCTTGCGACAGTGGAACTCCTGGTCTAGGTTTATTTCTGGGGGTTTCTATATTTATAAGAATTTTTGGCGTCGAGAAGAAGTCAGGGGGGTCCACGAGGCAACGATAAGGACGGAGGGTATAGGTTTTTCCTGGCTACAGAGGCTTGCGGTGGCGGAACTCCCGATCTAGTTTTATTTCTAGGGGTTTCTATATTTATAGGAATTTTTGGTGTCAAGAACAAGTCAGGGGGGTCCACGAGTCAACGACAAGGACGGAGGACGCGCCCGGTGGGGGGGGGGGGTAGGGCGCGCCCTCCAACCTTGTGGTTGGCTCGGGACTCTTCTGGCCCAACTCTTTTTCTTCGGGGGTTCCTTCTGGTCCATAAAAAGTCATAGTAAATTTTCAGCTCGTTTGGAGTCCGTTTGATATTCCTTTTCCATGAAACTCAAAAACAAGGAAAAAACAGAAACTGGCACTGGGCTCTAGGTTAATAGGTTAGTCCCAAAAATCATATAAAATAGCATATAAAACATCCAAGATGGATAATATAATAGCATGAAATAATCAAAAATTATAGATACGTTGGAGACGTATCAGCCACCCAGGCCGTGGCGGAGCATGTGGCGGCACTCGAGTTCGACGAGTGAAAGGATCGATATATTTGACTAGCGGGGGGGGGGTGAATAGGCAACTAACAATTTTTAACTTTTCTTACCAATTTAAACTTTGCATCAAAGTAGGTTGTCTAGATATGCAACAAGGTGAGCAACCTATATGATGCAACAACAAAAAGTACACAAGCAAGCTAGGGATACAACACAAAAGCTTGCACAAGTAAAGGCACGAGATAACCAAGAGTGGAGCCGATGAAGACGAGGATGTGTTACCAAAGTTCCTTCCTTTTGAGGGGAAGTACGTCCCCGTTGGAGCAGTGTGGAGGCAGTATGCTCCCCAAGAAGCCACTAGGGCCACCTATTCTCCTCACGCCCTCACATGATGCGAGATGTCGTGATTCCACTATTGGTGCCCTTGGAGGCGACGACCGGACCTTTACAAACAAGGTTGGGGCTCTCTCCACAACCGAATTGGAGGCTCCAACGAAACCACGGAGCTTCACCACAATGGAATATGGCTCCGAGGTGACCTCAACCGTGTAGGGTGCTCAAACACCCAAGAGTAACAAGATCCGCAAGGGATGAGTGGGGGAATCAAATTTCTATTGGTGGAAGTGTAGATCTGGGCCTTCTCAACCAATCCCTAGAAAATCAACAAGTTTGATTGGGTAGGGAGATAGATCGGGCGAAAATGAGCTTTGGAGCAACAATGGTTCTTGGGGAAAAGAAGTAAGTCAACTTGGAGAAGAAGACCTCCTTTTATAAGGGGGGAAGACAAACCAACCGTTATCCTCGCTCAGCCCCGCACAAGGCGGTACTACCACAGGGGTGGGCGGTACTACCAATGTGGCCAGCGGAACTACCGTTCCACCTCGCGGTACTGCCGCGCAGAACGACGGGAGCGGGAAGTAGAGCAGGACTGTGACGCCCCGAGACCGTCGCACCAGGTGTCTCCCAGGTGTTCGCTGTTGTTGCCTTGTCTTTTGCTTGCGTGTCTCGTCTTGCCATGTCATCATCCGCATTGCATCTTCATGTTTTCAAAACTTGCATCCGTCCGGGTTCCCCAGTTTCGTCCGTTGTCCGTTCTGAGCCCAGACACACTTGCACGCGCCCGCGGCACCTCCGAAATATTATTTTATAAGTGGCCAGAAAATGTTCTCGGAATGGGATGAAAGTTGGCGTGTGGTGTTGTTATTTTGTCAATAGACCGCCTCTCAAATTTCATCGCGTTCGGAGTCCTTTTGATGCCCCAACGAATAACTATAGCGGCATTATAGCCGGTCTATCGTCGGACGTTTTCGGTCTCTGGAAATGGTTGCCGGGCTGCATTTCCGTCTCTCTCCTCTCAGCCCAACCCACTCTCCACACCCCACCTAGCCCCCCACTCCGACCGGTGCCATCGGATCGTGATCGGAGGGCTCCGGAAGCCCCCCAATCCCCCTAACCTAGTCCATGTGTCTATATATAGACCTTCCCCTTCCATTTTTGGAACCTTAACCCCCCTCCACCTACTTCTAGCCTCCCCTCGGGATCCCCGCAGTCGCCAGCCACCTTCTCCTCAAATCCCGTCGCCAGCCACCGCGTCCCCACCACTTGGCGAGCTCCCATTCGCTGCGCCACCGCCAGCCGCTGCCTCCAGCCAATGGCGCGCGACCACATCGCCTCCCTGCCTCTGATCAACTGCGCCAGGCCCGCGAGGCCCATCCGCAGCCCGCCTCGCACCGCACCGGGCCCGAGCCACCGCCGCGCGCACGCAGCCCCGCAGGCGCCCCTGCCCTGAGCTCCTTCCCGCTCGTCCCCGCCGCCTGGAATTCGTCGCCTCGTCCCGCACTTTGCCTTCTCGCCGGACTTCGTCGCTCATCGCCGGACCTCGTCCAGGCTGCCACCGCCCCGCAGATGAGCGCCGCTGCCCCGCGCCTCCCTCTTCCTTCCCTGCATCTCCCGCTTGTCCTCACCCAGTCTCTCTCTCTCTCCAAGGCATCGTTCGTCACATTTGGAGCCTCCCCGAGCGCCGCCGGCCACCTCTGACACCAGATCCGGCTTCCCCAGTCCCGGATCTGTCCATTGCTGCCGGTACCGCCTCGCCCCGCCGCCTCAGGCCACCATCGGTCCCTGCCGCCGCCACCATGGCTCGCCTCGGCCTCGGCGGGAGGTCAGGGATGAGATCCCCCTCGCGTGGGCCGCCTCCCCTTCGCTCGATCCAGCCCAGCCGCGGCCTCCTGCTTGGCCCAGCTCCAAGCCTGCCTGCCTCACCACCGAATCAGGCCTTAGCCCATGAGTGAGCAGCTCCTCCAGCCCCTCTCCTCTGTGGTGGCCCAGCCAGTTTCGGCCCGTGGCTTAGTTTTTTTCCTGTTCTGTGATTTTCCTATTTTTCCAGAGAGTGTAGTTTCGTAGAAACACCCTTGCACATCATGCATATCATAACTCACCAACCGTGCATCGGATCTAAATAAATTATATATGCAGCTTGCTTAGAATTTTGCGTAGTTTAATAATTTGCAACTTTCATCTATGTTTAAAATGTTTAAACTCCTGTTTGCGTTATTTTGCTCATATGCATGCTAAAATGATTTAATTCATAACTAAATAACCATAGCTCGGATTTTAATAAACTTTATATGTAAATGGGGTAGATAATGCCTAGTTTAACATGGTGAAATTACTTTGCATGTTTAATAACTCTAAAATTATGTTTAGGGTAGAATAGTACCAAACCTTAAAATTTGCATATGGGGTTTTACCGGAATTGTTGTTCGTTGTTTTCGGCCTCATTTAAACTTGCCTAGATAGGTAGTTTTGTTGTGCTTCACCCCTTGCCATGTTAATCAACATTTAATATTGTTGGGTACTTAAACGAGATCGAACTAAATAACTTGGTTGTGGAGTTTCGTCAATATGCAATAGAGATGCATATTGAGCTCCACTTAATTTGTAGGATTGTTTGTGCACTTTGCCATGCCATGCCTCATTAAACCGGACATGCATCATACTTGGTTGTGCATCATGTCATGATTATGTGATGGTTGTTTACCATGTTGTTTGCCTCTTTCCGGTGTTACTTCTTCGGGTTAGTTCCGATAACGTCGTGTTTGTGAGGATTCGTTCGACCACGTCCATATGTCTTCTTCATGGACTCGTTCTTCTTCCTTGCGGGATCTCAGGCAAGATGACCATACCCTCGAAATCACTTCTATCTTTGCTTGCTAGTTGCTCGCTCTATTGCTATGCCGCGATACCTACCACATGCTTTATCATGCCTCCCATATTGCCATGTTCATCCTCTAACCCTCCTTGTCCTAGCAAGCTGTTGTTTGGCTATGTTACCGCTTTGCTCAGCCCCTCTTATAGCGTTGCTAGTTGCAGGTGAATCTGAAGTTTGTTCCTTGTTGCAACATGGATATGTTGGGATATCACAATATCTCTTATTTAATTAATGCATCTATATACTTGGTAAAGGGTGGAAGGCTCGGCCTTATGCCTGGTGTTTTGTTGCACTCTTGCCGCCCTAGTTTCCATCATACTGGTGTTATGTTCCTTGATTTTTGTGTTCCTTACACGGTTGGGTGTTATGGGAACCCCTTGACAGTTCGCTTTGAATAAAACTCCTCCAGCAAGGCCCAACCTTGGTTTTACCATTTGCCTCACCACCACCTACTTTTTCCCTTGGGAGTCGCTTTCTCGAGGGTCATCTTTATTTTAAGCCCCCCCAGGCCAGTGCTTGTCTAAGTGTTGGTCCGAACTAGAGTCCTTTGCAGCACCACCTCGGGGAAACTTGAGGGTTGGTTTTAGTTGTACGGAGCGCTCATCCGGTGTTGCCTTGAGAATGAGATATGTGCAGCTCCTATCGGGATGTCGGCACATCAGGCGGTCTTGCTGGTCTTGTTTTACCATTGTCGAAATGTCTTGTAACCGGAATTCCGAGTTTGATCGGGTCTTCCTGGGAGAAGGAATATCCTTCATTGACCGTGAGAGCTTGTGATGGGCTAAGTTGGGACACCCCTGCAGGGTTTGAACTTTTGAAAGCCGTGCCCGCGGTTATGGGCAGATGGGAATTTGTTAATGTCCGGTTGTAGAGAACTTGACACTTAACTTAATTAAAATGCATCAACCGCGTGTGTAGCTGTGATGGTCTCTTTCCGGCGGAGTCCGGGAAGCGAACACGGCTTTAGTGTTATGTTTGGACATAAGTAGTTTTAGGATCACTTCTTGATCACTTCTAGTTTCACGACCGTTGCTTTGCTTCTGTTCTCGCTCTCTTTTGCGTATGTTAGCAACCATATATGCTAGTGCTTGCTGCAGCTCCACCTCACTACCTTTTCCTACCCATAAGCTTAAATAGTCTTGATCTCGCGGGTGTGAGATTGCTAAGTCCTCGTGGCTCACAGATACTTCAAAAACCAGTTGCAGGTGCCGATGATACCAGTGCAGGTGACGCAACCCAGCTCAAGTGGGAGCTCGATGAAGATCGTGTTCGTTGTGTTGTTTCGTTTCAAGTTGATCATTAGTGGAGCCCAGTCGGGGCGATCGGGGATCTATGCATTAGGGGTTGTCTTTCTTTATTTGGTTCCGTAGTCGGACCTTTATTGTATCTGGATGATGTAATGCTATATTTATGTATTGTGTGAAGTGGCGATTGTAAGCCAACTCTTTATCCCTTTCTTATTCAGTACATGGGATGTGTAAAGATTACCCCTCTTGCGACATGCCTACTATGCGGCTATGCCTCTAAGTCGTGCTCCGACACGTGGGAGATATAGCCGCATCGTGGGTGTTACAAGTTGGTAATCAGAACCTTCCCCGACTTAGGAGCCTCCTGCTTGATCGAATCGCTAGCTTTGTTGAGTCTAGAAAAAATGTTTTGAGTCTTATAGGATTATATATATCGGAGAGTAGGATTCTTTTGACTCCTCAGTCCCTTCGTCGCTCTGGTGAGGCCTCCTGACGTAGAGTTTTGACTCTTCTTTTCTCAAATTTCATGAATTTTTTTTAGGATCACGCGGGTATCTTGGAATCGTTCCGATGGTTTTGTGAAGAGAACATTGTTCTTGGTGCCTCCTGTCATTTAGGGGTTGTGGCAGTGTCCCGGGGAGTTGAGCTCCGAGGTGTTGTCGTCATAATTTTATCGTTGCAGTTCTGGAATACCAGAGTTTCGCCGACATCGAAAATCTCTTTTATGCAGTTGTTGGTGAGATAACCTCGACGCCACCCAGTACTGGGGCGTGAGTTCGGGAGTATTGCCATAACTCGTATAACAGATGCTTTTCGAAGGTTGAAGTAAATGATTTCCGAAGGTTTCTTGGTTATGTGTTGAAGGATGGATACAGCTGGATGTAGGAATTGTTAGTTTGGGTGAGATATTATTTGCCCCTGTATCCCCAACACCGGATTGCATAACCAGAAAGTTTTGGGAGTTTATAAGTGGGAATTCAAGTAGCTCTTAGGATATCTTTCCGATAGATGCATGATATGAGATTGGGGTTCGACGTCTAGTGGTCCGCCTATCCACGGTTGGTTTTACAGTGGTCTCGTTGTGTCTTAAAGAGTCCTTGGCTATGATGACTCGGGGATGCTTCGTATGTCATGTGCACTGCCTTGTACATGTGCACTGCCTTCGTATGACATGTGCACTGCCTTCGTATGTCATGTGCACTGCCTTTGTATGTCATGTGCACTGCCTTCGTATGGTGATGTACGGTCGAGCCCGTGTGGGCTCCGCCACGAAAACTTTGGATGAAATCTCTATCATATGTTTGTTCCGGCTTATTTTCCAAGCCAATCCTTTGTTTTGTTTTGAGTTGTGGTATTCGAGTTGCTTCATTGTCAATTGTGTTTCCATACCTTTCCTAAGCGGTATTCTCATATATCTATGTGAATACTAATCCTTCTTGATCTTCGAGTTTGCCATCCCAATTTCTTCTGAACCGATGTGTCTCTCTTCAAGTGGATCCGATCTTTTCAACATCCGCAAGATCAATTATCAATTCTTCTCAACGGTGCTCATTTCATCCGTCCCAAGATGCCTTTGTTTTCCCGCCGTCCGACCCTTTTCCTTCAAGGACTCAAATCTCTTAATCGAGTATCCTTTTATTGATGGGAAGTCTCTCCATTCTTTTCTCTCAATGTTTCTTACCCGGTGGTTCTCATGAAGAGGTTCTACTAGTTCATCATTCCTCGTTTCTTTTATCTTCTTCGGTGGATTCAATTCAAGCTTCGGTGTTGAGCTTATTCCTTTAATTTGTCCAATGTTTCTCCATGCCGATGCACCACTTAATCTTTCACCTCTCACTATTCAATTGTTCCGGAGTGCTGAAGATGTCTCAGAAGGTTCACGTTTCCATTATCAATCCGTTCAAGATATTTCGAGGATGTTATCTCATTCAAGCCATTTAATTCAACCGGCGCAATCTTCCTTTAAATTGTTCAACGGTGTATCTTTTGAGTGGGCCCTAACCCACAAGTCTTTTCCAGGATCTTACCTGACTCTTCTAATTTTCCCGGAGTTACTCTCAAATTATTTTCCAAGTTTGACGTAAGAATGAATTATCATCAGTCATATGTATTTCTCCAAGATCTGTCAAATTCTTTTAACCGTTGGCTCAACCTTTCTATTCGTCATCCCGGAGTATCTCAACAATTAATGGTGGTGTTTCTCGTTGTCATTCTCGGATTTTGAAGACCGAAAAAGAGTTTTTCCTCCATATCTTATCCGTTCTCTCAGAGACTCGTGGTTCTAGCTTCATGCCATCCTCTCATAATTGTTTTCAATTGTGAGAATTCTTTTCATCCTTCTGGAGCAATTCATGAGTCTTTTCAGTTTGATCCTCCAAAAGCCATCAACTCAGAATTATTCATTCCATCTTTCAGCTCTCGTTCTCCAAACCTTACTGGTGCATCATTCAAGTTCTCTCTTATCATCTCATGATCTCTTCGTTCTCATGTATCTAAATTCCCTCAAGTATCTTCATTCATTCTCTAATTCTTTCCGGGGTTTCATTATCTTTTCTTCATTCATTTTCAATTCTTACGGTGGTTCGTTCAAGATTTCTCTTCCTTCATTATCATATCAATTCATTTGTTCTTCCCAATCTTACCGGCGGATCGTTGAAGTCTTTTCTCAAGATTGCGCTATATCTCTCTTAATCCTTTCTACGAGAATAAGTAGTATGCCAAATTTGTTGCTTGTCATCAATTTAAATTGGTGAAGGATATGCATAACGTAATTCTTATTATTGTTTCATCCAAGTGATCTAATTTCCTGCTTTCTGGAGTGGTTCATCATATCACATTCTCGGTTGGAGATGCTTTATCTTTTCTTCTCCAACAGTTCCAAGCTCTCGCAATTATTTCACCATGGAGATTCATCTAAATCATTGCAAGGATTCACCTTGTGTTTTCAACTTCTCTTTCCTTTCGTTTGATCATTCTTTTATCACCGGAGTTCTTCATGGAGGTTCTACATGATGGTTCATCAAAGATTTAATTCCTTCTCGAAGTGCTCATCAAGATTTTTTTTCATAGGAGCTCAAGCATTCTTCATCTTGCATTTCGAAGTGCAATTCTTTCTACCTTATCTTTTGAGATGGTGTTATGTCACTCTTGACAATTTCCCTTCGTGTTCCATGATTCACAAGTTATCAAGAATGAGGTAGTTTAAATCCATTAATCTCTTCACTGGAGTTATCTTAGGTTATATTTCACCTAAAGCTTTCCCTAAGGATTGTTGCTATTTATGGTGCTTATAAATGACCCAAATTCTTCATTTATCCTCGCGGTGAAATAAGTTTGTCATCTCCTTGTTCATATCAATCCAATCTGTCGTTTTCCGTTAGTGGCAGAATTTCACCTCAAGATTTCGAGATGTTTTCCATAAGCCCACAACAAGCTTACTCTTTTCGTTGTTGGTTTCTAACAACTCCGTTATAACCTTCTTGGAAGAGTGCTTTCCCAACTCATTTGTGGTACAAGTTGTCATTTTTCTTCTCCGTTCTTTTGTTCCGACGATCTACCTTCTATTCCTTCATCTGGAGGCATTGTGATGTTTCTCTTTTCTCTCATAATCTCGAATGGTGAGGATCGTGTTCTTTTCATGCTTATCCATTTAACCGGAGTGTCATGTTTTCTTTCGAGCCCTCTCATCTTGTCAAGTTTTGCCTTCCTTCTCAACCAGAGTGCTGTCTGAAATCGTTCTTAACCCTTGTGCCATTCTTTCAATAGTTCCGGAGGCAGTGTGTTGTTGATTTCATCAAGTATCTTCTCATCTTGTCAAGCTCTTGTTCACTTCTTTCCATTTACAGTCAGAGTGCTGTCCAAATTATATTATTTTTTTCCTCCTCTGTCTTGTTTTAACCGGAGTGTTGTCGTAATTGACCTTTATTGTTCCTTGTACATCTCATTTTTCAACATGAGTGCTTGCATGTACTTCTTGTCCATTGCAACCCTTTTTCTTATGTCTTTCAACCTACAAGGTTCTAGTAATGTTCCTTGTTCCTCTTTTCTAACGGAGTGTTTTCAACTTTGTTCATCTTCGTTGTATTCTTTCTTTCAATTTGTGCAACCTCGCAAGGTTCGTGGTTTCACTCATTTGTCAAAGAAGCAATTAGTTTTACCTCTTCTCTTCCTCTTCTGTTTACCCTCCGGTGCCATCCTAGATCTCGGGACGAGATCCTCTTGTAGTGGTGGAGTGTTGTGACGCCCCGAGACCGTCGCGCCAGGTGTCTCCCAGGTGTTCGCTGTTGTTGCCTTGTCTTTTGCTTGCGTGTATCATCTTGCCATGTCATCATCCGCATTGCATCTTCATGTTTTCAAAACTTGCATCCGTCCGGGTTCCCTAGTTTCGTCCGTTGTCCGTTCTGAGCCCAGACACACTTGCACGCGCCTGCGGTGATGGGGAACGTAGCAATAATTCAAAATTTTCCTACGTGTCACCAAGATTAATCTAGGAGATACTAGCAACGAGACAGAAGGAGTGCATCTTCATACCCTTGAAGATCGCTAAGCGGAAGCGTTCAAGAGAATGGGGTTGATGGAGCCGTACTCGTCGTGATCCAAATCACCGATGATCCTAGCGGCGAACGGACGGCACCTCCACGTTCAACACACGTACGGAATGGAGAGACATCTCCTCCTTCTTGATCCAGCAAGGGGAGAGGAGAGGTTGATGGAGATCCAGTAGCACGACGGCGTGGTGGTGGAAGCAGCGGGATCTCGGTAGAGCTTCGCCAAGCACCAACGAGAGGGAGAGGTGTCACGGAGGGAGAGGGAGGCGCCAGGGACTTGGGGTGCGGCTGCCATCCCTCCCCCCACTATATATAGGGCCCCTAGGGGGGGCGCCGGCCCTAGGAGATCCAATCTCCAAGGGGGGCGGCGGTCAAGGGGGACTTGCCCCAAGTCAGGTGGGGCGCCGCCCACCCCTAGGGTTTCCAACCCTAGGCGCAGGGGGAGGCCCATGGGGGGCGCACCAGCCCACCAGGGGCTAGTTCCCCTCCCACTTCAGCCCATGGGGCCCTCCGGGATAGGTGGACCCCCGGGACCCTTTCGGTGGTCCCGGTACAATACCGATTACCCCCGAAACTTTCCCGATGGCCGAAACTGGACTTCCTATATATAAATCTTCACCTCCGGACCAATCCGGAACTCCTCGTGACGTCCGGGATCTCATCCGGGACTCCGAACAACTTTCGGGTTACCGCATACTAATATCTCAACAACCCTAGCGTCACTCAACCTTAAGTGTGTAGAGGGTTCGGGAGACACGCAGACATGACCGAGACGACTCTCCGGTCAATAACCAACAGCGGGATCTGGATACCCATGTTGGCTCCCACATGTTCCACGATGATTTCATCGGATGAACCACGATGTCGAGGATTCAATCAATCCCGTATTCAATTCCCTTTGTCAACCGGTACGTTACTTGCCCGAGATTCGGTCGTCGGTATCCCAAATACCTCGTTCAATCTCGTTACCGGCAAGTCACTTTACTCGTACCGTAACACATCATCCTGTGATCAACTCCTTGGTCACATTGTTTACATTATGATGATGTCCTACCGAGTGGGCCCAGAGATACCTCTCCGTTTACACGGAGTGACAAATCCCAGTCTCGATTCGTGCCAACCCAACAGACACTTTTGGAGATACCCGTAGTGCACCATTATAGCCACCCAGTTACGTTGTGGCGTTTGGTACACCCAAAGCATTCCTACGGTATCCGGGAGTTGCACAATCTCATGGTCTAAGGAAATGATACTTGACATTAGAAAAGCTTTAGCAGACGAACTATACGATCTTGTGCTAGGCTTAGGATTGGGTCTTGTCCATCACATCATTCTCCTAATGATGTGATCCTGTTATCAATGACATCCAATGTCCATGGTCAGGAAACCATGACCATCTATTGATCAACGAGCTAGTCAACTAGAGGCTTACTAGGGACATGTTGTGGTCTATGTATTCAGACATGCATTACAGTTTCCAGTTAATACAATTATAGCATGAACAATAGACAATTATCATGAATAAGGAAATACAATAATAACCATTTTATTATTGCCTCCAGGGCATATTTCCAACAGTCTCCCACTTGCACTAGAGTCAATAATCTAGTTCACATCACTATGTGATTGTAATGAATCCAACACCCATGGGGTATGTTCATATCTTGCTTGTGAGAGAGGTTTATCAGTCAATGGGTCTGAACCTTTCAGATCCATGTGTGCTTTACAAATCTCTATGTCATCTTGTAGATGCAGCTACCACGCGCTACTTGGAGCTATTCCAAATAACTGCTCTACTATACGAATCCGGTTTACTCCTCAGAGTCATCCGGATTAGTGTCAAAGTTTGCATCGACGTAACCCTTTACGACGAACTCTTTTACCACCTCCATAATCAAGAAAATCCCTTAGTCCACTAGTTACTAAGGATAAGCTCGACCGCTGTCATGTGATCCATTCCCGGATCACTCTTGTACCCCTTGACTGACTCATGGCAAGGCACACTTCGGGTGCGGTACACAGCATAGCATACTATAGAGCCTATGTCTAAAGCATAGAGGACGACCTTCGTCCTTTCTCTCTCTTCTGCCATGGTCAGGTCTTGAGTCTTACTCAATACTCACACCTTGTAACACAGCCAAGAACTCCTTTGCTGATCTATTTTGAACTCCTTCAAAATCTTGTCACGGTATGTATTCATTTGAAAGTACTTTTAAGCGTTTTTTGATCTATCCTGATAGATCTTGATGCTCAATGTTCAAGTAGCTTAATCCAGGTTTTCCATCGAAAAACACTTTTCAAATAACCCTGCATGCTTTCGAGAAATTCTACATCATTTTTGATCAACAATATGTTAACAACATATACTCATCAAAAATTCTATAGTTCTCCCACTCACTCCTTTGGAAATACAAGTTTCTCATAAACTTTGTATAAACCCAAAATCTTTGATCATCTCATCAAAGCATACATTCCAACTCCGAGATGCTTACTCCAGTCCTTAGAAGGATTGCTGGAGCTTTGCATACTTGTCAGCATCTTTCAGGATTGACAAAACCCTCTGGTTGTATTACATACAACCTTTCCTCATGAAAAACATCGAGGAAACAATGTTTTGACATCCTATCTTCAAGATTTCATAAATAATGCAGTAACTGCTAACATAATTCCAACAGACTCTTAGCATCGCTACGAGTGAGAAAGTCTCATCGTAGTCAAGTTCTTAAACTTGTCGGGAAACATCTTAACGACAAGTCGAGCTTTCTTAATGGTGACACTTTCCATCATTGTCTGTCTTCCTTCTAAAATCCATCTGCACCCGACAGCCTTACGACCATCAAGTAGTTCTTTCAAAGTCTATACTTTGTTTTATCCATGGATCCTCTCTCGAATTTTATGGCCTCGAGCCATTCGTCGGAATCCGGGCCCACCATTGCTTCTCCATAGCTCGTAGGTTCATTGTTGTCCAACAACATGACTTCCAAGACAGGATTACGTACCTCTCTGAAGTAGTACGCATCTTTGTCGACCTATGAGGTTTGGTAGTGACTTGATCCGAAGTTTCATGATCACTATCATGAGCTTCCACTTCAATTGGTGTAGGTGCCACAGGAACAACTTCCTGTGCCCTGCTACACACTAGTTGAAGTGACAGTTCAATAACCTCTTCAAGTCTCCACCATCCTCCCATTGAATTCTTTCGAGAGAAACTTTTCCTCGAGAAAGGACCCGTTTCTAGAAACAATCACTTTTGCTTCCGGATCTGAAATAGGAGGCATACCCAACTATTTTTGGGTATTCTATGAAGATGCATTTATCCGCTTTGGGTTCGAGCTTATCAGCCTGAAACTTTTTCACATAAGCATCGCAGCCCCAAACTTTTAAGAAACGACAGCTTAGGTTTCTCTAAACCTATAGTTCATACGGTGTCGTCTCAACGGAATTGTGTGGTGCCCTTTTAAAGTGAATGTGGTTGTCTCTAATGCCTAACCCATAAACGATAGTGGTAATTCGATAAGAGACATCATGGTATGCACCATATCCAATAGGGTGCAGTTATGATGTTCAGACACACCATCACACTATGGTGGTCCAGGCGGTATTTGTTGTGAAACAATTTCCACAATGTCTTAATTGTGTGCCAGACTCGTAACTCAGATATTCATCTCTATGATCATATCATAGACATTTTATCATCTTGTCATGACGATCTTCAACTTCACTGTGAAATTACTTAAACCTTTCAATAATTCAGACTTGTGTTTCATCAAGTAAATATACTCAACATCTAGTCAAATCATCTGTGAAGTAAGAACATAACGATATCCACTGCGTGCCTCAACACTTATTGGACTGCACACATCAAAATGTATTACTTCCAACAAGTTGCTTTCTTGTTCCATCTTACTGAAAACGAGGCCTTTCAGTCATCTTGTCCATGTGGTATGATTTGCATGTCTCAAGTGATTCAAAATCAAGTGAGTCCAAACGATCCATCTGCATGGAGTTTCTTCATGCATATCTACCAATAGACATGGTTCGCATGTCTCAATCTTTTCAAAAACGAGTGAGTCCAAAGATCCATCAACATGGAGCTTCTTCATGCGTTTTATACCAACATGACTCAAATGGCAGTGCCACAAGTATGTGGTACTATCATTACTATCTTATATCTTTTGGCATGAAGATGTGTATCACTACGATCGAGATTCAATAAACCATTCATTTTAGGTGCAAGACCATTGAAGGTATTATTCAAATAAACAGAGTAACCATTATTCTCTTTAAATGAATAACCGTATTGCGATAAACATAATCCAATCATGTCTATGCTCAACGCAAACACCAAATAACAATTATTTAGGTTTAACACCAATCTCGATGGTAGAGGGAGCATGCGATGCTTGATCACATCAACCTTGGAAACACTTCCAACACATATCGTCATCTCACCTTTAGCTAGTCTCCATTTATTCCGTAGCCTTTTATTTTGAGTTACTAACACTTAGCAACTGAACCGGTATTTTAATATCCTGGTGCTACTAGGAGTACTAGTAAAGTACACATTAATATAACATATTTCCAAAATACTTCTGTCGACCTTGCCAGCCTTCTTATCTACCAAGTATCTAGGGTAGTTCTGCTTCAGTGACCGTTCCCCTCATTACAGAAGCACTTAGTCTCGGGTTTGGTTCAACCTTGGGTTTCTTCACTAGAGCAGCAACTGATTTGCCATCTCATGAAGTATCCATTCTTTCCCTTGCCCTTCTTGAAACTAGTGGTTTAACCATCAACAATTGATGCTCCTACTTGATTTCTACTTTCGCGGTGTCAAACATCGCGAGTTGCTCAAGGATCATCATGTCTATCCCTGATATGTTATAGTTCATCACGAAGCTCCAATAGCTTGGTGGCAGTGACTATGGAGAATCATCACTATTTCATCTGGAAGATTAACTCCCACTCGATTCAAGCGATTGTAGTACTCAGACAATCTGAGCACATGCTCAACAATTGAGCTTTTCTCCCTTAGTTTGCAGGCTTAAGAAAATTGTCAGAGGTCTCATACCTCTTGACGTGGGCACTAGTCTGAAATTCCAATTTCAGTCTCTGGAACATCTCATATGTTCTGTGACGTTTCAAAACGTCGCTGGTGCCACAATTCTAAACCGTTAGTATTATGTACTAAACTATCACGTAGTCATCAAAACGTGTATGTCAGATGTTTCCCAACATCTACAGACGACGCTCGAGGTTCAACACACTGAGCGGTGCATTAAGGACATAGCCCTTCTGTGCGGCAATGAGGACAATCCTCACTTCACGGACTCAGTCCGCATAATTGCTACTGTCAACTCTCAACTAAATTTTCTCTAGGAACATATCTAAAACAGTAGAACCAAAGCGTGAGCTACGACATAATTTGCAAAGACCTTTTGACTATGTTCATGATAATTAAGTTCATCTAATCAAATTATTCAATGAACTCCCACTTAGATAGACGTCCCTCTAGTCATCTAAGTGATACATGATCCGAGTCAACTAGGCCGTGTCCGATCATCATGTGAGACGGACTAGTCATCATCGGTGAACATCTTCATGTTGATTGTATCCACTATACGACTCATGTTCGACCTTTCGGTCTTCCGTATTCCGAGGCCATGTCTGTACATGTTAGGCTCGTCAAGTTAACCTAAGTGTATCGCGTGTGTAAATCTGGCTTACACCCGTTGTATGCGAACGTTAGAACCTATCACACCCGATCATCATGTGGTGCTTCGGAACAACGGACCTTAGCAACGGTGCATAGTTAGGGGGAACACAATCCTTGATATTTTAATGAGGGATCATCTTATTTATGCTACCGTCGTTCTAAGCAAATAAGATGTAAAAACATGACAAACATCACATGCAAATCATAAAGTGACATGATATGGCCAATATCATCTTGCGCCTTTGATCTCCATCTTCGAGGTGCGGCATGATCACCTTCGTCACCGGCATGACACCATGATCTCCATCATTGTGTCTTAATGAAGTTGCCTCGTCAACTATTACTTCTACTACTATGGCTAACGGTTAGCAATGAAGTAAAGTAATTACATGACATTTATGTTGACACGCAGGTCATAAATAAATTAAGACAACTCCTATGGCTCCTGCCGGTTGTCATACTCATCGACATGCAAGTCGTGATTCCTATTACAAGAACATGATCAATCTCATACATCACATATATCATTCATCACATCCTTTTGGCCATATCACGTCACAAAGCAAACCATGCAAAAACAAGTTAGACGTCCTCTAATTGTTGTTGCATGTTTTACGTGGCTGCTATGGGTTTCTAGCAAGAACGTTTCTTACCTACAAAAAACCACAACGGTGATATGCCAATTGCTATTTACCCTTCATAAGGACCCTTTTCATCGAAACCGATCCGACTAAAGTGGGAGAGACAGACACCCGCAGCCACCTTATGCATCAAGTGCATGTCAGTCGGTGGAACCAGTCTCACGTAAGTGTACGTGTAAGGTCGGTCCGGGCCGCTTCATCTCACAATGCCGCCGAATCAAGATAAGACTAGTAACGGCAAGCAAATTGAACAAATCATCGCCCACAACTACTTTGTGTTCTACTCATGCATAGAATCTATGCATAGACCTAGCTCATGATGCCACTGATGGGGAATGTAGCAATAATTCAAAATTTTCCTACGTGTCACCAAGATTAATCTAGGAGATACTAGCAACGAGAGAGAAGGAGTGCCTCTTCATACCCTTGAAGATCGCTAAGCGGAAGCGTTCAAGAGAATGGGGTTGATGGAGTCGTACTCGTCGTGATCCAAATCACCGATGATCCTAGCGCCGAACGGACGGCACCTCCGCGTTCAACACACGTACGGAACGGAGAGACATCTCCTCCTTCTTGATCCAGCAAGGGGAGAGGAGAGGTTGATGGAGATCCAGCAGCACGACGGCGTGGTGGTGGAAGCAGCGGGATCTCGGCAGAGCTTCGCCAAGCACCAACGAGAGGGAGAGGTGTCACGGAGGGAGAGGGAGGCGCCAGGGACTTGTGGTGCGGCTGCCCTCCCCCCACTATATATTGGGCCCCTAGGGGGGGTGCCGGCCCTAGGAGATCCAATCTCCAAAGGGGGGCGGCGGCCAAGGGGGACTTGCCCCCAAGTCAGGTGGGGCGCCCCCCACCCCTAGGGTTTCCAACCCTAGGCGCAGGGGGAGGCCCATGGGCGCACCAGCCCACCAGGGGCTGGTTTCCCTCCCACTTCAGCCCATGGGGCCCTCCGGGATAGGTGGCCCCACCCGGTGGACCCCCGGGACCCTTCTGGTGGTCCCGGTACAATACCGATTACCCCCGAAACTTTCCCGATGGCCAAAACTGGACTTCCTATATATAAATCTTCACCTCCGGACCAATCCGGAACTCCTCGTGACGTCCGGGATCTCATCCGGGACTCCGAACAACTTTTGGATTACCGCATACTAATATCTCAACAACCCTAGCGTCACCGAACCTTAAGTGTGTAGACCCTACGGGTTCGGGAGACACGCAGACATGACCGAGACGACTCTCCGGTCAATAACCAACAGCGGGATATGGATACCCATGTTGGCTCCCACATGTTCCACGATGATCTCATCGGATGAACCACGATGTCGAGGATTCAATCAATCCCGTATTCAATTCCCTTTGTCAACCGGTACATTACTTGCCCGAGATTCGATCGTCGGTATCCCAAATACCTCGTTCAATCTCGTTACCGGCAAGTCACTTTACTCGTACCGTAACACATCATCCCGTGATCAACTCCTTGGTCACATTGTGCACATTATGATGATGTCCTACCGAGTGGGCCTAGAGATACCTCTCCGTTTACACGGAGTGACAAATCCCAGTCTCGATTCGTGCCAACCCAACAGACACTTTTGGAGATACCCGTAGTGCACCTTTATAGCCACACAGTTACGTTGTGGCGTTTGGTACACCCAAAGCATTCCTATGGTATCCGGGAGTTGCACAATCTCATGGTCTAAGGAAATGATACTTGACATTAGAAAAACTTTAGCAAACGAACTATACGATCTTGTGCTAGGCTTAGGATTGGGTCTTGTCCATCACATCATTCTCCTAATGATGTGATCCCGTTATCAATGACATCCAATGTCCATGGTCAGGAAACCATGACCATCTATTGATCAACGAGCTAGTCAACTAGAGGCTTACTAGGGACATGTTGTGGTGTATGTATTCACAAATGCATTATAGTTTCCAGTTAATACAATTATGGCATGAACAATAGACAATTATCATGAACAAGGAAATACAATAATAACCATTTTATTATTTAATCTAGGGCATATTTCCAACACGCGGCACCTCCGAAATATTATTTTATAAGTGGCTGAAATATGTTCTCAGAATGGGATGAAAGTTGGCGTGTGGTGTTGTTATGTTGTGAGTAGACCGCCTGTCAAATTTCATCGCGTTCGGAGTCCTTTTGATGCACCAATGAATAACTATAGCGGCATTATAGCTGGTCTATCGTCAGACGTTTTCGGTCTCTGGAAACGGTTGCCGGGCTGCATTTCCGTCTCTCTCCTCTTAGCCCAACCCACTCTCCACCTAGCCCTCCCACTCCAACCGGTGCCATCGGATCATGATCGGAGGGCTCCGGAAGCCCCCAAATCCCCCTAACCTAGTCCATGTGTCTATATATAGACCTTCCCCTTCCATTTTTGGAACCCTCACCCCCTCCACCTACTTATAGCCTCCCCTCGGGATCCCCGCAGCCGCTAGCCACCTTCTCCTCAAATCCCGTCACCAGCCACCACGTCCCCACCACTTGGCGAGCTCCCATTCGCTGCGCCATCGCCAGCCGCCGCCTCCAGCCAATGGCGCGCGGCCACGTCGCCTCCCTGCCTCTGATCCACTGTGCCAGGCCCGCGAGGCCCATCCACAGCCCGCCTCGCACCGAACCGGGCCCGAGCAGCCGCCGCACGCACACAGCTCCGCAGGCGCCCCTGCCCCGAGCTCCTTCCCGCTCGTCCCCGCCGCCGGGAGTTCGTTGCCTCGTCTTGCACTTTGCCTCCTCACCGGACTTCGTTGCTCATCGCCGGACCTCGTCCAGGCCGCCACCGCCCCGCAGATGAGCGTCGCTGCCCTGCGCCTCCCTCTTCCTTCCCTGCATCTCCCGCTTGTCCTCACCCAGTATCTCTCTCTCTCTCTCCAGGGCATCATTTGTCACATTTGGAGCCTCCCCGAGCGCCGTCGGCCACCTCCGACACCAGATCCGGCTTCCCTAGTCCCGGATCTATCCATTCCTGCCGGTACCACCTCGCCCTGCCGCCTTAGGCCACCACCGGTCCCTGCCGCCGCCACCATGGCTTGCCTCGGCCTCGGTGGGAGGTCGGGGACGAGATCCCCCTCGCGCGGGCCGCCTCCCCTTCGCCCGATCCAGCCCAGCCGCGGCCTCCTACTTGGCCCAGCTCCAAGCCTGCCCGCCTCACCACCGAACCGGGCCTTAGCCCATGAGTGAGCAGCTCCTCCAGCCCCTCTGCTCTGTGGTGGCCCAGCCAGTTTCGGCCCATGGCTTATTTTTTTTCCTGTTCTGTGATTTTCCTATTTTTCCAAAGAGTGTAGTTTTGCAGAAACACCCTTGCACATCATGCATATCATAACTCACCAACCGTGCATCGGATCTAAATAAATTATATATGCAACTTGCTTAGAATTTTGCGTAGTTTAATAATTTGCAACTTTCATCTATGTTTAAAATTTTTAAACTACCGTTTGCATTATTTTGCTCATATGCATGCTAAAATGATTTAATTCATAACTAAATAACCGTAGCTCGGATTTTAATAAACTTTATATGTAAATGGGGTAGAAAAATGCCTAGTTTAACATGGTGACAGTACTTTGCATGTTTAATAACTCTAAAATTATGTTTAGGGCAGAACAGTACCAAACCTTAAAATTTGCATATGGGGTTTTACCGGAATTGTTGTTCGTTGTTTCCAGCCTCATTTAAACTTGCCTAGATAGGTAGTTTTGTTGTGCTTCACCCCTTGCCATGTTAATCAACATTTAATATTGTTGGGTACTTAAACGAGATCAAACTAAACAACTTGGTTGTGGAGTTTCGTCAATATGCAACAGAGTTGCATATTGAGCTCCACTTAATTTGTAGGATTGTTTGTGCACTTTGCCATGCCACGCCTCATTAAACCGAACATGCATCATACTTGGTTGTGCATCATGTCATGATTATGTGATGGTTGTTTACCATGTTGTTTGCTTCTTTCCAGTGTTACTTCTTCGGGTTAGTTTCGATAACGTCGCGTTTGTGAGGATTCGTTCGACTACGTCCGTTTGTCTTCTTCATGGACTCGTTCTTCTTCCTTGCGGGATCTCAGGCAAGATGACCATACCCTCGAAATCACTTCTATCTTTGCTTGCTAGTTGCTCGCTCTATCACTATGCCGCTATACCTACCACATGCTTTATCATGCCTCCCATATTGCCATGTTCAGCCTCTAACCCACCTTGTCCTAGCAAACCGTTGTTTGGCTATGTTACCGCTTTGCTCAGCCCCTCTTATAGCATTGCTAGATGCAGGTGAAGCTGAAGTTTGTTCCTTGTTGGAACATGGATATGTTGGGATATCACAATGATAACCCACAAGTATAGGGGATCTATCATAGTCCTTTCGATAAGTAAGAGTGTCGAACCCAACGAGGAGCAGAAGGAAATGATAAGCGGTTTTCAGCAAGGTGTTCTCTACAAGTACTGAAATAAGTGGTAACAGATAGTTTTGTGATAGGATAAATTGTAACGAGCAACAAGTAACAAAAGTAAATAAAGTGCAGCAAGATGGCCCAATCCTTTTGTAGCAAAGGACAAGCCGAAACAAACTCTTATAATAGGAAAAGCGCTCCCGAGGACACATGGGAATATCGTCAAGCTAGTTTTCATCATGTTCATATGATTCGTGTTCGATACTTTGATAATTTGATATGTGGGTGGACCGGTGCTTGGGTGCTGTTCTTACTTGAACAAGCATCCCACTTATGATTAACCTCTATTGCAAGCATCCACAACTACAACAAAAGTATTAAGGTAAACCTAACCATAGCATGAAACATATGGATCCAAATCAGCCCCTTACGAAGCAACGCATAAACTAGGGTTTAAGCTTCTGTCACTCTAGCAACCCATCATCTACTTATTACTTCCCAATGCCTTCCTCTAGGCCCAAATAATGGTGAAGTGTTATGTAGTCGACGTTCACATAACACCACTAGAGGCTAGACAACATACATCTTATCAAAATATCAAACGAATACCAAATTCACATAACTACTAATAGCAAGACTTCTCCCTTGTCCTCAGGAACGAACTTAATTACTCACAAAGCATATTCATGTTCATAATCAGAGGGGTAATAATATGCATATAGGATCTGAACATATAATCTTCCACCAAATAAACCAACTAGCATCAACTACAAGGAGTAATCAACACGACTAGTAACCTACTAACACCAATCCCGGACTTTGAGACAAGAATTGGATACAAGAGATGAACTAGGGTTTGGAGATGAGATAGTGCTGGTGAAGATGTTGATGGAGATTGCCCTCTCCCGATGACAGGAGTGTTGGTGATGACGATGGTGATGATTTCCCCCTCCCGGAGGGAAGTATCGGTAGAACAGCTCTGCTGGAGCTCTAGATTGGATCCGCCAAGATTCCGCCTCGTGGCGGCGGAGTCTCATCCCAAAAAGTTCCTTCTTATTTTTTTCTCATCGAAAGACTTCATATAGGAGAAGATGGACGTCGGAGAGCCACCAGGGGGCCCACGAGGTAGGGGCGCGCCCTAGGGTGGGGGGGGGCGCCCCCCACCCTCGTGAGTAGGGTGTGGGCCCCTGGCCTTCATATTTGGCGAGGATTTTTCTTTATTTATTTTAAGACGTTCCGTGGAGTTTCAGGACTTTTGGAGTTGCGCAGAATATGTCTCTAATATTTGCTCCTTTTCCAGCCCAGAATTCCAGCTGCCGGCATTCTCCCTCCTTATGTAAACCTTGTAAAATAAGAGAGAATAGCCATAAGTATTGTGACATAAAGTGAAATAACAACCCATAATGCGATAAATATCGATATAAAATCATGATGCAAAATGGACGTATCACACAATATCTCTTATTTAATTAATGCATCTATATACTTGGTAAAGGGTGGAAGGCTCGGCCTTATGCCTGGTGTTTTGTTCCACTCTTGCCGCCCTAGTTTCCGTCGTACTGGTGTTATGTTCCTTGATTTTTGCGTTCCTTACACGGTTGGGTGTTATGGGAACCCCTTGACAGTTCGCTTTCAATAAAACTCCTCCAGCAAGGCCCAACCTTGGTTTTACCATTTGCCTCACCACCACCTACTTTTTCCCTTGGGAGTCGCTCTCTCGAGGGTCATCTTTATTTTAAGCCCCCCGGGCCAGTGCTTGTCTAAGTGTTGGTCCGAACTAGAGTCCTTTGCAGCACCACCTCGGGGAAACTTGAGGGTTGGTTTTAGTTGTACGGAGCGCTCATCGGGTGTTGCCCTGAGAACGAGATATGTGCAGCTCCTATCGGGATGTCGGCGCATCGGGCGGTCTTGCTGGTCTTTTTTTACCATTGTCGAAATGTCTTGTAACCGGGATTCCGAGTCTGATCGGGTCTTCCCGGGAGAAGGAATATCCTTCGTTGACCGTGAGAGCTTGTGATGGGCTAAGTTGGGACACCCCTGCAGGGTTTGAACTTTTGAAAGCCATGCCCGCAGTTATGGGCAGATGGGAATTTGTTAATGTCCGATTGTAGAGAACTTGACACTTAACTTAATTAAAATTCATCAACCGCGTGTGTAGCCGTGATGATCTCTTTCCGGCAGAGTCCGGGATGTGAACACGGCTTTGGTGTTATGTTTGGATGTAAGTAGTTTCAGGATCACTTCTTGATCACATCTAGTTTCACGACCGTTGCTTTGCTTCTCTTCTCGCTCTCTTTTGCGTATGTTAGTCACCATATATGCTAGTGCTTGCTGCAGCTCCACCTCACTACCTTTTCCTACCCATAAGCTTAAATAGTCTTGATCTCACGGGTGTGAGATTGCTGAGTCCTCGTGGATCACAGATACTTCGAAAACTAGTTGCAGGTGCCGATGATACCAGTGAAGGTGACGCAACCCAGCTCGAGTGGGAGCTCGATGAAGATTATGTCCGTTGTGTTGTTTCGTTTCAAGTTGATCAATAGTGGAGCCCAGTCGGGGCGATCGGGGATCTATGCATTAGGTGTTGTCTTTCTTTATTTGGTTCCGTAGTCGGACCTTGATTGTATCTGGATGATGTAATGCTATATTTATGTATTGTGTGAAATGGCGATTGTAAGCCAACTCTTTATCCCTTTCTTATTCAGTACATGGGATGTGTAAAGATTACCCCTCTTGCGACATGCCTACTATGCGGCTATGCCTCTAAGTCGTGCTCCGACACGTGGGAGATATAGCCGCATCGTGGGTGCTACATGGACCTGGACCCAGGGTGGTACTACCGCGGTGGTAAGAACGGTACTACCGCCTAAGAGCGGTACTACTGCCCCTACTGCCGCAGCTAGTGCCACAAAACCCGACACGAAAGGAGAAACCTCGAGTCGAGGCGGTAGGAGCACGGAGCCGCAGTGGTACTACGGCTGAGAGCTCCAATCGGTAGTACCGCTGGGTTTCGTGGTACTACCGCTTGTAGCTCTCGAGCGGTACTACCGCTGGGGTTCGTGGTACTACCGCTGGGACCAGACCACGGGGAGAAGGCAGCAAGGGAGCCTTGAACGTAACGAAAAATCTCAAAGGGTGCACAAGGGATGTGTACGTGTTGATTCCACCCTAGCCTCACCAATGCGGACCCCCTCTTAATAGTACGACTTTCCTACGACTCAAAACCACCGAAAAGAAACGTAGACAAACGCCGTCTTCAACTGTCTTCGAGGGGGACAAAAACCGTCTTGTGCCTAGGATGAAATGTCTGATATACTCAAGGCACACGATTAGTCCGCAAAAGCATTGTCATCAATCACCAAAACACCTTAGGGATAAATATGCCCTTACAATCTCCCCCTTTTTGGTGCATTGATGACAATACGGGATTTGCACAAAAGGGAAAATATAGGACATAAGCAAACCCCTCATCTCTAAAATATAGACGGGCTCCCCCTAGATGTGTGCTATCTAGATAAGTGCTTTGGACTATACGGCGCACATACTAGGATCAACACTCCCCCTATATTTTATAGACAATGCATATCTTGCAACAATAAGGCTAACACTAAGCAAGATAGTAAATATGAGCATAACATAAATAGCACAAGATAACATAAGCTCAATAAGATGCGATAGAGTGCATATGTCTTACACCATATGATAGATAAGTCTCACGAGCACAACCAAACCAACGCAAGCAAGGTTCAACACGAGAAAAGAGTTTGCGAGAAAGACAGGCAAGGCAAACACGCCACACAAACACACGCTTGCAACTCGACAATGACAAATCCCTAAGCTCTCTCCCCCTTTGGCATTGAGACACCAAAAAGGACAATAGCGCTGCTAAGGCTCCAGGTGATAGCACACTGAGGGGCTCTATCATCACATCCTGGCGGGATCGTCTGCACTGCCATCCTCAGTCGGAAACTTCTATGTGTCTAAATCGGTCCACGGACAGTGTTGCTAAATCCACTCCTCCTCCTCAGTGATCTTGCCTTCAGAACCGCTGGCAACGGTCGCACCCAACTGACGCATGAGCTCCTTGTGACGACTCCTGGCCTGCTTCTCAGCCACATGGGTCATGTACTGACCGTGAGAGTCGATGCAGAAGAGTTTCTTCATCTTGCGCTTGAGCTTCTTTGCCCAAGAGGGCTCTGCTCCAGATGGCTCATAGTCATCGCCATCATCAGCATCAGCCTCGGTCTCCATGTCAGCAGCTCCAGGCGGAACGCCAGAACTCGAAGCTGCGGTGCCCCAATTCTCCTTCTTCCTCAGACGCTTGATCTCATGAGAAACTAGATCCCTAGTATCCACCACCTTAGGATACACACGCTCCCAGGCCTTCTCAATGAGAAACATGATAAACGGTCCATAGATAGGGCACTTGCGCTCAGAGATGGCGGAAACCAACTCAGACCACATGACATGAGAGATATCCAAAGAGTATCCAGTGTTTTCTTCCTTCTCATGCTGACAGAAAAGAAGCATGTCCACAAGAAAAGAGTGTACCATATCCAAGTTGCCAATGCGAGGGAAGAGGGTCTCCCTGAAGATGCGATGGAGAATATCCAGAAATGCTGGCAGCTCATAGGACTCCTTCTGAGTCACTGCGTTAATCTTCAAGGTACAGTATGGCCAGAGAGCTTGCTTGTGAGTGGAAGTTGCATTGCGATGAGGGCGAAAGCCAACTAGGTTCTCAAGACCTTGATCCTCAACTTCAAGAAGCTCCATGAAGGCCTTCCACTTGACAGAAAGCGTCCTGCCATTTCTCATCCAAGTCAAAGTCATGTACTCATCTGTTCCAAGATGGATGGTGGCATAAAACTGAGCCACCAAATCTGCATCAAAGTCCTTGTTGAACTGCATGATCCTGAGGATGTTCAACTGAGAGCACATCTGAAGAGCCTCCCAAAGTAGTCAGGATCCTTCTCCATAAAGGCAACGTCGATGGAGCAAACATCAACAAAAAGATTCTTCTTGGCTTTGATCACATCAAAGTAGATGGCATACTGAAAACGGTTCCAGAACGGGCAGTTGACCAAGGCGGGTTCTTGAGCGACCTCATAGGGGTTGCGCCGACGCTTCTCCCAGAATTCCTTGGTAGGCATCTCTGTCATAGACTTGGTCCTTGGCTTGGGCTTGGACGCACTCATCTTCTTCATTTGAGGCGGAGGCGGAACAGTTGATGAGGCCGCCGTTGTCTCAGAGGTGCGGTAGCGCTTGGAAGTTGCACGCCCGGGGTTGACACGGTGCGCATGCTGCTCAGAAGGACCACCACCTGGAACCAAACACACGGACATATGGAACAACCAGAAAGAACGAGCATAAGCCACCAAACACAGCAAAAGAGATCAAAAAAATGGCAGGAACAGAATGGAATTGGGCAAACAGCAGTAGTATCGCGATCCATAAGCGACAGTACCGCCCTAGCGGTAGTACCACTCAAGACGGGGAAACGGTGGTTCCCTACTGTCGTGGTCAAATACGGCACTACCGGACTGCCAAATTCGAAAATACTCCTACCAATTATCAATCCCAAAAGTCTAGTCGCCTTCTCCAACCTACTCAAGCCTAGATTTAGCCAAAAATCGAGAGATGCAACCACTATTGCCCCTAAGACACTAGATCTGAAATCTAGACAAAAGGAGAGAAGGAACAGGGGCAATACCGGCATCCATGGCAAGAGGATAGGGTGGGGATCGACTCCACCGAAGGAAATGGAGAGGGACGGCCCGGAGACGGCGGCCCGCCGGAGCCCTCCTGCGGCGATTCGATGCTAGAGAGACGAAGAAGAACGAGGGGGCAAAGAGAATGGGTATGGGGGAGACGAAACCTCCCCCTGCCCCTACATAACCCCCTAGTCCCTCCCCTCAACGGTAGTACCGCTCGGGTGGGTAGTAGTACCGCTTGTCAACATAAGCGGTAGTACCGCGCACCACCAGCGGCAGAACCGCCCAGCAAGACCCAACGACTAGACACCACACAGCTAGCTCAAAATGAAGGGGAAAAACAAAAGGCAAGACGAGGGAACCAAAACACAGCAACGAGAACACTAGCGAGAGGACAAGAAACACACACCTCTTCAAGAGAGGGCGGTGGCCAAGGCCACCTATGTATGAGTCAAGAGGTATGGCGCCGCGAAGATTTTAACCTTGGGCCCATGACCAAAACTCGTCTTTGAAGCACAAGTACCATCAAAATGGCCAAACTGAAAGACTTGATCAATTTATGCATAATGGGGGGAGGGAGAGTTCATTGAGAGAACAACACTCCTCCTATGTCCATGCCTACACCTAAACAAGACAACATGTTGAGTATGGTGGGGTGTGCAAGGGTTCAAGTCACATTGCTCGAATCTATGATATTTAGCTCATGCCTTAACTCGCGAAATCTTGCTTCATCCAAAGGCTTCGTGAAAATATCTGCAAGGTTATCATGAGTGTTGACATAGTTGAGCTCGATCTCCCCTCGCCTAATGTGATCCTGGATGAAGTGATATCGAATCTTAATATGCTTCATCTTGAAATGTTGAAACGGGTTGAGAGAAATCTTGATGGCACTATCATTTTAACACCAAAGAGGCACTTTGTCACAAATGACACCATAATCCTTTAAAGTTTGCCTCATCCAAAGAAGTTGTGCACAACAACTACCGGCGGCCACGTACTCCGCCTCGGTGGACGAGAGAGACAAACAACTTTGCTTATTGGAAGACCAACTCACCAAAGAGCAACCAAGAAATTGGCATCCTCCAGAAGTGGACTTCCTATCCACTTTGTCTCCCGCCCAATCAGAGTTTGAATAACCTACAAGCTTGAAGTTTGCTCCTCTTGGGTACCATAAGCCAAAGTTTGGGGTATGAGCCAAATATCGAAAGATTCGCTTGACCACCACAAAGTGGCTTTCCTTAGGTGCGGCTTGAAACCGTGCACAAATTCCCACACTCAACATGATATCCGGTCTAGATGCACAAAGGTAAAGCAAGGAGCCAATCATGGAGCGATATACCTTTTGATCCACCGCTTTACCATTGGGATCTAAGTCAAGTTGGCATTTGACAGGCATTGGAGTGGAAGCCGGCTTGACATCATTGAGATTGAATCTCTTGAGCATGTCTTAAGTGTATTTGGATTGGTTGATGAAGGTTCCTTCTCTCTGTTGCTTGACTTCGAACCTGAGAAAGAACTTCAATTCTCCCATCATGGACATCTTAAACTTGGAGGTCATGAGTGCGGCAAATTCCTCATTGAAAGCTTTGTTAGGGGAACCAAAGATAATATCATCAACATATAGTTGGCACACAAACAACTCCCCTTTGACCTTCTTGGTAAAAAGAGTGGGGTCGATTTTCCCAATTTCAAAACCACGATCTTGCAACAACTCGGTAAGGTGGTCATACCACGCACGTTGGGCTTGCTTAAGGCCAGAGAGTGCCTTATCGAGTTGGTACACATGATCGGGAAAATAGGGATCCTCGAACCCGGGGGGTTGCTTGACATACACCAACTCATTAATGGGACCATTGAGAAAAGCACTCTTCACATCCATTTGTTGCAACTTAAAGTTATGATGAGAAGCATAAGCAATCAACATGCGAATGGATTCAAGGCGAGCAACGGGAGCAAAGGTTTCACCGTAGTCGATACCCTCGACTTGGGAGTAGCCTTGTGCTACCAACCGGGCCTTGTTGCGAATGATAATTCCATGAGCGTCTTGCTTGTTCTTGAATATCCACTTGGTTCCAATGACATTGTGGTTCTCCGTTGGCCTTGGCACCAACCTCCACACCTTGTTGTACTTGAAGTTGTTGAGTTCTTCATGCATGGCATTGAGCCAATCCGGATCTTTGATCGCCTCATAGACCTTTTGTGGTTCAACACAAGAGACAAATGCGTGATGTTCACAATAGTTTGCCAATTGTCTACGAGTGCTTACCCCCTTTCGAATGCTTCCAAGCACATTTGTCATGAGATGGCCCTTGGTTGAGAGCTTGGAAGCGATCTTGGTAGCACGACGCTCCAATTCCTCCTCAGGGGTGAGTTGAGGAGCGGTGACTCGATCAACTTGGGCGCCGTCTTGAGCTTGCTCGGAGGAGAGAACTTGACCTTGGGCATCACTTGGTGATTCAACACCATATTAAGATTGATCTTGCCCTTGGTCTTGTTCATGATGTTGAGGGCCTTCACTTTGTTCTTCAGAAGCGTGTGGGCCTTGGGTTGGTGATGGCTCCACTTGAGTGGAGCATTGTCCTTCTCCTTCGGACACAAGGGGTTCCTCAATGGGTAGGATATGACCAACACCCATTCTTCTTATGGCTTGGGGAGGAATTTCATCACCTACATCACAAGTGCCACTTTGCTCCACTTGGGAGCCGTTATTCTCATCAAACTCCACGTTACATGTCTCCTCAATGAGTCCCGTGGACTTATTGAGGACACGGTAAGCATGAGAGTTAGTAGCATAACCAACAAATATGCCCTCATAAGCTCTAGCCTCAAATTTAGACAAACAAACACCTTTCTTGAGAATGAAACACTTACACCCGAACACCCGGAAGTACTTGAGGTTGGGCTTGTTACCGGCGAGTATCTCATAAGGAGTCTTGTTCAAGCCCTTGCGGAGGTAGAGCCGATTGGATGCATGACAAGCGGTGTTGATGGCTTTGGCCCAAAAGTTGTATGGAGACTTGAACGCCGCCATCATGGTCCTTGCCGCATCCATCAATGTCTGGTTCTTCCACTCCGCTATGCCATTTTGTTGAGGGGTGTATGGTGCGGAATATTTATGCTTGATCCCCTCATCACTAAGGAACTCATCCAAGGTGTAGTTCTTGAACTCGGTGCCGTTGTCGCTTCTTATCGTCAAGATCTTTGCATTGTGTTGTCGTTGGGCTTCATTTGCAAAGTCAATGACGGTTTGTTGGGTCTCGCTCTTCCTCTTAAAGAAGTATACCCAAGTGCATCTTGAATAATCATCCACAATCACCAAGCAATACTTTCTACCCCCAAGACTATCAAAGGATGGAGGCCCAAAGAGATCCAAGTGAAGGAGCTCCAAAGGCCTCTTCGAGTAGATGATAGTCGTGGGAGGGTGAGCCTTTTCATGAAGTTTTCCTTCGATACAAGCATTGCAAGAATGATCTTTAGCAAAACTAACATTTGTTAGTCCACGGACATGGTCCCCCTTGAGAAGACTTTGCAAAGATCTCATATTGACATGGGCTAAATGGTGATGCCAAATCCATCCCACGTCAACTTTAGCCATTAGGCATGTCGCGGTCTTAGTGGGTCGCTCCAAAAAGTTAATCACATAGAGACCGTTCTCGACATGCCCAAGAAAGGCTACTTTAAGAGTCTTGCTCCACAAGAGGGCCATGATATCAACATCAAAGAAAGTGGCAAAGCCCACGAGTGCAAGTTGACGAACGGAAAGTAAATTGTATGCAAGGGACTCAACAAGCATGACCTTCTCGATCGTGAGATCATGAGAAATGACAACCTTGCCAAGCCCCAATACCTTGGAGGACGAGGCATCACCCCACCCGACATTGGTGGGCATAGATGGAATATTGTGAACATCCACCACCAAATCCTTTCTTCCGGTCATATGATTAGTGGCTCCACTATCGAGCAACCATGATCCCCCACCGGAAGCAAACACCTAAAAGAGATCAATGCTTGGTTTTAGGTACCCATTTAGTAATGGATCCTATGATGTTAGTAACAAGGGTCTTAGGAACCCAAATAGACCATTCAATGTACTCATAAGGAGAGCCAACAAATTTGGCATAAACATGTCCATCACTAGCACGGCAGAACACATAAGAAGGGTTAAAGTCGCCCGCTTGGTTGGGAAGGGAAGTGTTGCCCTTCTTGGCATCACCACCCTTCACGGTGTTCTTCTTCTCCTTAGTAGCACCCTCTCCCTCCTTCACAAAGGTTTACTTGAGAGGGGGAGGTCATTTGGCCTTGTCATTCTTCTTGTTCTTAGACTTGGGTCCGTACGCAATCCCTTCCCTGGCCACAACTCCCTTTTGATTGCTCAAAAGGTCGTTGAGGTTTTTCTCGCCTTGTATGCAAGAAACAAGGCCTTTCTCAAGTCGCTCATTCAACTTAGAATTCTCCTCAACAAGATGCACATCCTCACAACATGGGTTAGTAGCATTTGCATTATCAATTAACACCATATGAGGAAATGTGGCTTTCTCCTTGGTTAGCTTTACTTGAAGTTGATCATGAGACTCTTTGAGGCTAGCATGAGTACCCTTCAAGACCTTGTGAGCCTTGTCAAGTAGGGAAAACTCCTCTTGGAATCTAGCAAGATCAACCCCAAGCTTGGCCTTCTCGGAGTTTAGCACACGAGAAACAACAATAGCATGATCAAGATCTTTCTTTAACTTAGCGTGATCATCGTTGTGTGACTCCTCAAGAGCCAAACGAAGACCACGCTCTTTTTCAAGAGCATTGGAAAGATCTGAAATCTCATCGGTATAGTCACGACTATGCCCCTCCATCTTAGGATGGTATCTTTGTGAGCCTCGATCATGTCATTGGCTTCACCAAGTTGTTCCAAGAGAGCAACGAAGTGCTTCTTGGATTTACCCTTGAGTTTGCCCATAAAGGACTCAAACTCATTCTCCTCCACACTAGATTGTAGCGACCAGACCTCAAATAGTCTGATCTCTGTGCTCCGGTGTCATCCCTGGATCAGTAATGCTGACACCACACAGTACTTGGAGGATTTATAGCAGAGTAGCAATCACACACTTATTACATCGAGTGTCTCAAAAGAGAACTTAGCACAATAAATATGGCTTAAGGCCATCTAATAATGATAACAGCGGAAGGCTTGGAAGATAAGTGAGTCCATCAACTCCAACGGCATCACTGAGTATAGAACCACGACCTAAAACTCCTCAATCATCGTCTGAAAAGTCTACAACATTAACGTTGCAGCTCGAAAACGGGTCAGCACATGGAATATGCTGGCAAGGTAACACATAAAGAGTAATGGAATGCAACAACTATACTATATGCATATTTGGCTGGTGGAAAGCTCTATGGTTACAGTTTTTGCGTAAAGCCAATTTTTCCCTACTTCAAAGGAATAAATTTAATTACTATCATGGTGGTTGTTAAACATTGAGAATGGTTGACAGCATTCTCAATCCCAATTAAAATAACATCATTAAACCCAACAAAATTAACTTTAGAGTAACATGTTGAGATTCACATGATAATCCAGGTACTAGATACTCAAGATGTCCATAACCGGGGACACGGCTAACCATGATTAGTTTATTACACTCTGCAGAGGTTTGCGCACTTTTCCCCACAAGACTCGACCGCCTCCGTTGGATTTCTCGCACTACAAGGTGTTTGAGAAACGGATGACCGAGACATAGTCTTTCAGAAGCGCTAGCACCTTACGATCGGGTAGACCGTACCACCTACATCTCCTACATCTGCTAGTCTACCACTGTAAGAGTTCGCACAACTTAGTCAACTATGCCAGAGCCCATAATGGCTTGTGGCTGCACACGTAAGTTTCTAGTATGAATAATCTCATGATCCCTTTGAGCCTGGGTGGTGGTCCAAAAGAAAAACAGGCAATTCCTGGAAACCCCAGGTGCCTCAATCCATCCAGATGTGTGTTTAGGTTGCCACCTTAGATAAACCATTAATTAACAATCTCACATCTGTCATGGATTTCACTCACCCAATCCACTTCTACTAGCATAGCATGGCATAATAAGAAAACGTAGAAGTAACTCCCAAAGGTTTGATAATAAACAGGTAATAGGTACTACCTCATCTACTTCCCATCCCACAATTTAATTAGAACCTAATCATGCAATGTGTGAGGATTGATCTAATGCAATAAAACTGGGTTGTAGAAAAAGGTATGATCAAAGTGTTACTTGCCTTGCTGATGATCCGTGAAACCTAGAGATTCGAAGTAACAGGCGGCACACTCGGGTATTCTATCGCAGACAAACAACAAGCATATAATAAGTACTCATCTAATGCACAGGTAAAACTCAAATAGAAGATCTAACCAGAAAGTTCAACTTAAGAACCCTGGTTTGCAAAAAGAATCAAATCGAACGAAGCAAAAGAAATCAAACAGCAAAAGAAAACAACTTCGTTCTAGTAATCTGGATCTAAGGCAAATTTTACAGTAGTAAAAACTTGTTTAAGTTGGTTATTCGGAAAGAGGGTTTCGAGACGAAAGTCCAGGCGCTTGAATCGCCTGATTCCGATAAACGATCGAAAAGTTATACTAAAACGAAAATCGGATCAGAAATCGCGATCAGAAAATAACCGCGAAAAATCCGACGAAAAAGAAAAACGACGAACAGATTTTTTTTAAATGGCACGGAAGTCGAGGCGGCGGCGAACCTCGGGCGGCGTGCAACTCCGGCGGCGGCGGCGAATGGCTAGGGTTAGGGCGGCGGTGGTGGGCTGGCTCGGGCCTCGGGCGCGCCTTATAAAGGCCCCGGCCAGGCGGAGTCCTGGCCGAGTACGGCCCATAGTCGGTTCCGCATTTTTTTTATAAGTCCGCTCGGAAGAAAAATAAAAAGAAATACTAAACGGACTCCAAAAATCACGAAATAAATTTTCTCGGGTTTCTAAAATCAAGCCCGATAAAGTGAACATTTATCTGGGCCCAAACTACAACTTTGAAAAACGTGCATTTTTCCTAAAATCAAATAAAATACCGAAAAACTCTGAAATAAAACTTATTTGATTTTTTATTAAATCCTCAATATTTCTATATTTTGGGAAAGTCATTTATTCCCTCTCTCATATTTTTGCAATAGAAATAATTGATGATAAAATAAATAAAATCAAATGATCCTGTTTACATAATTTGAGAAAACTCAAATATGTAAATAACGAAATCCCCAACTCTCTCCGTGGGTCCTTGAGTTGCTTAGGATTTTCTAGGATCAAAACCAAAAGCAAAATAAAACATGATATGCATGATGACCTAATGTATAACATTCCAAATTGAAAATTTGGGATGTTACAAACCCACCCCCCTTAAGATGAATCTCGCCCTCGAGATTCGGGTTGGCTAGAAAATAGGTGAGGGTGGTCTTTGAGCAAATCTTCCTCTCGCTCCCAGGTGGCTTCATCCTCCGTGTGGTGGCTCCACTGAACTTTGCAAAACTTGATAACCTTGCTGCGAGTAAGTCGGTTGGCAAACTCAAGAATCTTGACTGGTTTCTCCTCCTAGGTCAAATTGTTATCCAACTGAATTGCTTCCAATGGCACTATGTCTCTCAAAGGTATGTCAGCCATCTCCGCGTGACACTTCTTCAACTGAGAAACGTGGAACACATCATGAACTCCTGTCAATCCTTCTGGCAATTCCAACTTGTAGGCCACTTCTCCCATACGCTCCAAAACTCGATATGGCCCTACAAATCGTGGCGCTAACTTCCCCTTAACTCCAAAGCGCTTAATCCCTCGAAGTGGGGATACTCGAAGATAAGCTCTGTCTCCAACTTCGTAAACTGTCTCCTTGTGTTTAGAATCTGCGTAGCTCTTCTGCCTGGTCTGGGCTACCTTGAGCCTATCGCGAATCAACTTCACCTTCTGTTCAGACTCCTTAATCAGATCTGGTCCAAACAACTGGCGGTCTCCAACTTCGTCCCATGACAACGGTGTCCTGCACCTCCTTCCGTACAAAGCTTCGAAAGGTGCCATCTTCAAACTGGTCTGATAGCTATTATTGTAAGAGAACTCTGCATATGGCAAATTAGCGTCCCAACTAGATCCATAATCTAGCGCACAAGCTCTCAGCATATCCTCCAAAATCTGATTGACTCTCTCGGTCTGTCCATCTGTCTGTGGATGAAAAGCTGTACTAAATTCTAGCCTAGTACCCAAAGTCTCATGCAACTGCTTCCAGAACTTTGAGGTAAACTGGGTTCCTCTATCTGATACGATGCTCCTCGGAACTCCATGCAAACATACGATCCTGGTCATGTATATCTTTGCCAACTTAGCACTGGTGTAAGTGGTCTTTACTGGGATGAAATGTGCTACCTTCGTCAATCGATCGACTACAACCCAAATCGAGTCATAGCCTGAACGAGTCCTTGGTAATCCCGTGATAAAATCCATGCCTAGCTTATCCCACTTCCATTCGGGTATCGACAATGGTTGCAACAATCCTGCTGGCTTCTGATGCTCTGCCTTTACTCTCTGACATACGTCACAAACTGCTACATACTCCGCAATATCCTTCTTCATTCCGGTCCACCAAAAAATATCCTTCAAATCCAAATACATCTTAGTATTTCCTGGGTGAATCGAATACGGTGAATCATGTGCCTCTTGCAGAATCAACTTTCTGATCTCCGGGTCATTGGGTACATAAACACGGTTTTCAAACCACAGGGTGTCGTGCTCATCCTCCTGAAATCCTTTAGCTTTTCCTTTGCTCAGTTTCTCCTTTATAGCGGCAATCTCTTTGTCAGTTTTCTGAGCTTCCCTGATTTTATCCATCAAGGTTGACTGAATCTCCAATGCTGCTACATAGCCTCTCGGAACTAATTCCAAACATAGTTCACGAAGATTTCCTGCTAACTCCTTGGGTATTTCTCCCGTCATTAGTGTATTGACATGACTCTTACGGCTCAATGCGTCAGCTACTACATTAGCCTTCCCGAGATGATAATGCAATTTCATATCATAATCCTTGATGAGCTCCAACCATCTCCTTTGTCTGAGATTCAACTCCTTCTGTGTGAAAATGTACTTCAAACTCTTGTGATTCGTGTACACCTCACAATGGTTTCCAATGAGGAAATGTATCCATGTCTTCAATGCATGCAGTACGGCTGCTAACTCCAAATCATGCGTGGCATAATTCAATTCATGGGGCTTCAGTTGTCTTGAGGCATACGAAACAACTCTCGCTTCCTGCATAAGCACTCCCCAAGTCCTCGACGTGAAGCGTCGCAATACACCTCATAATCCTTGGTTTGATCTGGCAAAATCAACACTGGTGAGGTAACCAAGCGTTTCTTCAACTCCTGGAAACTAGCCTCACACTCCTCAGTCCATTTGAACTTGGTATCCTTCTTCAGCAACTCCGTCATAGGCTTCGAAATCTTTGAAAAAATTTCAATAAACCTCCGGTAGTATCCTGCGAGTCCAAGAAAACTTCGGATCTCTCCAACTGTTGTTGGTGGTTCCCACTTGGTCACGGTTTCAACTTTAGCGGGATCCACTGCTATACCTTCTCCGGATATAACGTGTCCGAGGAATCCTACTTCCTTCAACCAAAACTCACATTTGCTGAACTTGGCATATAATTGATGTTCTCTGAGCTTTCCATGTACCAAACGCAAATGCTCCTTATGCTCCTCTTCATTCTTTGAATATACCAGGATATCATCAATGAACACTACGACGAACTTATCCACAAACTCCATAAACACTTTGTTCATCATGTTCATAAAATAGGCAGGCGCGTTAGTCAGACCAAATGACATAACGGTATACTCATACAGTCCATATCTTGTGGTGAATGCTGTCTTAGGTATGTCCTGCTCTCGGATCTTCAACTGGTGGTATCCTGATCGCAAATCGATCTTGGAAAATACTTTAGCTCCTTGCAATCGATCAAACAGATCATTGATCATTGGTAGCGGGTACTTGTTCTTGATTGTTACTTCGTTCACTCCTCGATGGTCAACAACCATCCTTAATGATCCATCCTTCTTCTCTACTAGAAGTACTGGTGATCCCCAAGGCGAAGAACTTGGGCGAATATATCCCTTATCCAGTAACTCCTTAATCTGCTTCTTAATTCCCACCAAATCCTTTGCTGGCATCCTATATGGTCGCTTCGATATTGGCCCAGTGCCTGGTAAAAGCTCAATCAAAAACTCAATGTCTCTATCCGGTAGCATGCCTGGCAACTCTTCGGGAAATACATCAGGAAAATCCTTTACCACTGGTACTTCCTCCTGCACAGCTCCTGATAAGGAATTTACTTGTGTCCTCTTTGGCACATGCCGGGATACATACTTGATCCTTCTTCCTTCTGGTGTGGTAAGCAAAATTGACTTACTAGCACACTCAATATTCCCTTCATACTTTGATAACCAATCCATGCCTAATATCACATCCAATCCTTGAGATTCCAATACTACTAGGTCTGAGGGAAAAACATAGTTACCAATCCTTAATGGTAAATCCGGGGTCACGTCTCGGAGGCATCTGAGGGTTTAGAAAAGATGAGATATAAGAATAGAGGGGGTCTAAAGAGAAAACACTACCCATATGCACATGAGGCAAAAGCAAACAATTCACTTCAATCAATCAAACAAGGGCATACAATCGATCTAACTATCGCAAAGTGCTCGGACTACTAAATTTACATGGTGGACTACTACTACTGATGAGGTGGTCTACTAGAAATATTTTACGGTTGTAGACTCCATGATATCTGCTCCTGCTTCATCAACATAATCATCATTGCTACTATCTTGTTCCGAGTCGGTGCCGTCAATGATGATGTAGTCTTCCGGGCTAATCTCCTTGGGTTCCTTGTCTTCATCTACTGGTGTCGGGCCTCCCATAAATATTCCAATCTTCTTGATCAGATCATCATTCTTCTCCACCAATACTTCAATTTCTTCTTCATAATCTTCACGTGTAGCCTTGAGTTCTTCCTCCAGTTCCTTGATTCCGGTCTTAGCCTTCTTCTGATCTATCATGTCGGTGCACATCTGATTCTCCTGTCGTCGAATGTGCTGATTTAACTCCTGAATAAAAGCGGCAATTGATCTATCTTTCCTGGTGCTGATCATCTCCCAGTGTTTCATCTCGGCGCCCACAAATCTGGTAGATAGTATCCTTGAGATCCTTGCGGTAGATTTCTCCAATGCGTCCCATGGCGATGTGAGCTGCCATACTCTTTCCTAGACTCCAAGTTGGTGCATCAAAAGAAAACTCTATGGGCTCAGTGACTGGCATGAACGTCCTTCCTGGAACTTGAACTTGAATCATCCAGCGCTCTTCTTCAGGTAAGGTGGCGTTGTAGGTTCCCGTGAAGCTTGGTATTCCTATGTTCAGGTATCTAGTGACTTCCTTCAAGTGGCGTCCAAAGGGCGTATCCTCATCTGGTTGGGTGAACTTGTTCCTTGCATCCGCCATCCTAAAGAGTAGAAAAGATGAGAAGCCATAAGAGAAGAGAGTGAGTAGTGATCTAGGTCTTTGGCTTAGTGGTCGTGTCCTACAGTCAGCGTGTGCTCTGATACCATCTCTGTAGCGACCAGACCTCAAACAGTCTGATCTCTGTGCTCCGGTGTCATCCCTGGATCAGTAATGCTGACACCACACAGTACTCGGAGGATTTATAGCAGAGTAGCAATCACACACTAATTACATCGAGTGTCTCAAAAGAGAACTTAGCACAATAAATATGGCTTAGGGCCATCTAATAATGATAACAGCGGAAGGCTTGGAAGATAAGTGAGTCAATCAACTCCAACGGCATCACTGAGTATAGAACCACGACCTAAAACTCCTCAATCGTCGTCTGAAAAGTCTGCAACATTAACGTTGCAGCCCGAAAACAGGTCAGCACATGGAATATGCTGGCAAGGTAACACATAGAGAGTAATGGAATGCAAAAACTATACTATATGCATATTTGGCTGGTGGAAAGCTCTATGGTTACAGTTTTTGCGTAAAGCCAATTTTTCCCTACTTCAAAGGAATAAATTTAATTACTATCATGGTGGTTGTTAAACATTGAGAATGGTTGACAGCATTCTCAATCCCAATTAAAATAACATCATTAAACCCAACAAAATTAACTTTAGAGTAACATGTTGAGATTCACATGATAATCCAGGTACTAGATACTCAAGATGTCCATAACCGGGGACACGGCTAACCATGATTAGTTTATTACACTCTGCAGAGGTTTGCGCACTTTTCCCCACAAGACTCGATCGCCTCCGTTGGATTTCTCGCACTACAAGGTGTTTGAGAAACAGATGACCGAGACATAGTCTTTCAGAAGCGCTAGCACCTTACGATCGGGTAGACCGTACCACCTACATCCCTACATCTGCTAGTCTACCACTGTAAGAGTTCGCTCAACTTAGTCAACTATGCCAGAGCCCATAATGGCTTGTGGCTGCACACGTAAGTTTCTAGTATGAATAATCTCATGATCCCTTTGAGCCTGGGTGGCGGTCCAAAAGAAAAACAGGCAAGTCCTGGAAACCCCAGGTGCCTCAATCCACCCAGATGTGTGTTTAGGTTGCCACCTTAGATAAACCATTAATTAACAATCCCACATCTGTCATGGATTTCACTCACCCAATCCACGTCTACTAGCATAGCATGGCATAATAAGAAAATGTAGAAGTAACTCCCAAAGGTTTGGTAATAAACAGGTAATAGGTACTACCTCATCTACTTCCCATCCCACAATTTAATTAGAACCTAATCATGCAATGTGTGAGGATTGATCTAATGCAATAAAACTGGGTTGTAGAAAAAGGTATGATCAAAGTGTTACTTGCCTTGCTGATGATCCGCGAAACCTAGAGATTCGAAGTAACAGGCGGCGCACTCCGTGTATTCTATCGCAGACAAACAACAAGCATATAATAAGTACTCATCTAATGCATAGGTAAAACTCAAATAGAAGATCTAACCAGAAAGTTCAACTTAAGAACCTTGGTTTGCAAAAAGAATCAAATCGAACGAAGCAAAAGAAATCAAACAGCGAAAGAAAACAACTTTGTTCTAGTAATCTAGACCTAAGGCAAATTTTACAGTAGCAAAAACTTGTTTAAGTTGGTTATTCGGAAAGAGGGTTTCGAGACGAAACTCTAGGCGCTTGAATCGCCTGATTCCGATAAACGAGCGAAAAGTTATACTAAAACGAAAATCGGATCAGAAATCGCGATCAGAAAATAACCGCGAAAAATCCGACGAAAAAGAAAAACGACGAACAGAATCTTTTTTAAACGGCACGGAAGTCGAGGCGGCAGCGAACCTCGGGCGGCGTGCAACTCCGGTGGCGGCGAACCTCGGGCGACGTGCAACTCCGGCGGCGGCGGCGGCTGGCTAGAGTTAGGGCGGCGGTGGTGGGCTGGCTCGGCTCGGGCCTCGGGCGCGCCTTATAAAGGCCCCGGCCAGGCGGAGTCCTGGCCGAGTACGGCCCATAGTCGGTTCCGCGTTTTTTTTTATAATTTCGCTCGGAAGAAAAATAAAAAGAAATACTAAACGGACTCCAAAAATCACGAAATAAATTTTGCCGGGTTTCTAAAATCAAGCCCAATAAAGTGAACATTTATCTGGGCCCAAACTACAACTTTGAAAAACGCACATTTTTCCTAAAATCAAATAAAATACCGAAAAACTCTGAAATAAAACTTATTTGATTTTTTTAATTAAATCCTCAATATTTCTATATTTTGGGAAAGTCATTTTATTCCCTCTCTCATATTTTTGCAATAGAAATAATTGATGGTAAAATAAATAAAATCAAATGATCCTGTTTACATAATTTGAGAAAACTCAAATATGTAAATAACGAAATCCCCAACTCTCTCCGTGGGTCCTTGAGTTGCTTAGGATTTTCTAGGATCAAAACCAAAAGAAAAATAAAACATGGTATGCATGATGACCTAATGTATAACATTCCAAATTGAAAATTTGGGATGTTACATAGATCCATCATGTTCATCAATGCAATCCATCAAAGAAGGATTATTAATGATGGTAGTTTTGATGTTGCGGGTTACCTTGTTGGTGGATTTAGCCATGAGGCACTTGGCGGTGATGCTCTCATTGGGTGAGTCGAAGAGTGACACTCGTGGAGTTGTCGCAATGGCAACGGAGGCCATGGCAACCAACTCACCATCCTCATCCTCATCATTATCCTCATTGTACTCTTCTTGTACCACCAACGCCTTTGGAGGAGTCTTCTTGGTGAAGTTGCTCTTGTTTGGGAAAGACTTGGCTTTGTCCTTTCGGATGAGCTTGCCACCATTGTCTCCCCTCTTCTCATACGGGCACTCCGCAACAAAATGGCTCAAATTGCCACAATTATAGGAAGTCCTCATACGTTGCTTGCCCTTTGTGCCACTTGAGTTGTTCTTGTTGAAGTTGGGCCTTGAGTTTTTCTTGCTCCAAAATTGCCTTGAAGCAAGAGCCATGTGTTCATGATAGGCATACTTTGTATCTTCGGGGTTGCTCTCCTCTTCTTCTTCTTCGTCCTCTTCTTCCACACTAACCTTGGCCTTTAATGCAAGGTTGGGCTTCTTTGCTCTTTGAGAACGTAGCACCGCATTGTCGGCGGTCTTGTCCAAGATGATCATGGCCACAAACTCATCCAACACTTCACTTGAGGACAAGGTGTGGAAGTCCAGCCTTTGACGAATGAAGGAGGACATGGCCTTGTGGTAAGGCATCATTGCCTTGAGGAATTTACGCTTGATCCAATTGTCATCCGTGTCCTTGCTCCCATGATCTCGGAATGAGACCGCGAGTTTGGTTACTCTCCGATAAAGCTCACGAGGTTCTTCATCTTCTTTCATTGCAAACTCATCGGCTTCATCTTGCACCACTTCATAGTTGGAGCGTTGAATGCTTGCGCTTCCCTTGTAGAGGGAAACAACTTGATGCCATGCATCTTTGGCCATGGAGAAGGGCCGAAGATGAGGAAGATCTTCGGGTGGAATTGCATCTTGGATGACGAAGAGAGCATTCTCGTTGAATTTATTATCCGCGACTTCTCTAGGAGTGAAGTTGCTTCGGTCATGCGGATAGAAACCTTCTTCAATGATTCTCCAAAGATTAGTATTCACATGATTTAAATGACGCTTAAACCGATAGACCCAAGAATCAAAGTCCTCATTTTTCACAATCTTGGGGGGAGAACCGGCATGATTCAAATGAGTGGAAGGAATTGGTCCACCATAAACAAGTGGAGGTTCCACATGGGCAAAGATGCCGGTGCCATTTTTACCACTAGAAGAAGGAACTTGATCACTAGTAGCTTCCCCCTTGTCGGAGTTAGCATCCGTCACCTTGTTAGTGGGATCACCCACTCTCAATGGTGCGGTGGATACTTTAAGCCCTTCTATGAATTTATTAAACATGCTTTCAACCTCGGTCGTCATGGAAGTTTTCAATGTGTCCAAGGCCACATTGAATTCCTCACGAGAGACCGCGGTTCCCCCCTCGGCCGTAGACGAGATTGGATTCACACCGGAGTGCTCCTCCATGTTGTCTACGGTGTCAACCATACTCTTTGGATGGCAAAGTCCTTAGTAAAGAAATGAGGCTCTGATACCAATTGAAAGGATCAATATAGTTGACTAGAGGGGGGGGGGTGAATAGGCAACTAACAATTTTTAACTTTTCTTCACCAATTTAAACTTTGCATCAAAGTAGGTTGTCTAGATATGCAACAAGGTGAGCAACCTATATGATGCAACAACAAAAAGTACACAAGCAAGCTAAGGATACACCACAAAAGATTGCACAAGTAAAGGCACGAGATAACCAAGAGTGGAGCCGGTGAAGACGAGGATGTGTTACCAAAGTTCCTTCCTTTTGAGGAGAAGTACGTCTCCGTTGGAGCGGTGTGGAGGCACAATGCTCCCCAAGAAGCCACTAGGGCCATCGTATTCTCCTCACACCCTCACACGATGTGAGATGTCATGATTCCACTATTGGTGCCCTTGGAGGTGGCGACCGGACCTTTACAAATAAGGTTGGGGCTCTTTCCACAACCGAATTGGAGGCTCCCAACAAAACCACAGAGCTTCACCACAATGGAATAGGGCTCCGAGGTGACCTCAACCATCTAGGGTGCTCAAACACCCAAGAGTAAAAAGATCTGCAAGGGATGAGTGGGGGGAATCAAATTTCTCTTGGTGGAAGTGTAGATCTGGGCCTTCTCAACCAATCCCTAGAAAATCAACAAGTTTGATTGGGTAGGGAGATAGATCGGGCGAAAATGAGCTTTGGAGCAACAATGGAGCTTGGGGAAAAGAGGTAAGTCAACTTGGAGAAGAAGACCTCCTTTTAAAAGGGGGAAGAAAAACCAACCGTTATCCTTGCTCAGCCCCGCACAGGGCGGTACTACTGCAGGGGTGGGCGGTACTACCGTTGTGGCCAGCGGTACTACCGTTCCACCTCGCGGTATTGCCGCGCAGAAGGACGGGAGCGGGAAGCAGAGCAGGACCTGGACCCAGGTCGGTACTACCGCGGTGGTAAGAACGGTAGTACCGCCTAAGAGAGGTACTACCGCCTCTATTGCCGCAGCTAGTGCCGCAAAACCCGACACGAAAGGAGAAACCTCGAGTCGAGGTGGTAGGATCACGGAGCCGCAATGGTACTACTGCTGAGAGCTCCAAGCATTACTACCGCTGGGGTTCGCGGTACTGCCGCTTGTAGCTCTCGAGCGGTACTACCGCCGGGGTTCGCGGTACTACCGCTGGGACCAATCCACATGGAGAAGGTAGCAAGGGAGCCTTCAACGAAATGGAAAATCTCAGAGGGTGCACAAGGGATGTGTATGTGTTGATTCCACCCTAGCCTCACCATGCGGACCCCCTCTTAATAGTACAGCTTTCCTACGACTCAAAACCACCGAAAAGAAACGTAGACAAACGCCGTCTTCAACAGTCTTCGAGGGGGACAAAAACCGTCTTGTGCCTAGTGATGAAACGTCTGAAATACTCAAGGCACACGATTAGTCCGCAAAAGCATTGTCATCAATCACCAAAACAGCTTAGGGAAAAATATGCCCTTACAACGAGCCCGCCCTCGACCTCTCTGATGGGTCACTCGGCGATTCCTCTAAGGAGTTTGAGTGCAAAAGTATCGAGTCGACCGTCGAGATTCTCATGGCAGACAACTCCGAGCATCGAGCGCACCCGGGCACACGGACACCAGAGACGGTCACGCAGGTGCATCACACGGCAGCACCAACAACGGTGCTCTGGGTCACGAGGCATATGTGCCCCAAGCTCTCACCCGGGAGCAACGAGACGAGCTCCATCGCAGGAACGAACAACTCCTGAACACCCCTATCACCGGGACGACCCCCGAGGCGTTGGCCATGGAGTCGACTCGCTTAGACACCTTAGCCGAGTGCGATCGCCTTGAGTGGCTTCAGAGATAGATGGACGAACGTGAACGCCGTCAACCCAGTTCCAGCCGGCACAAATGCCGACTCTTCTTGAGTGACCAGCCTCGTAAGTATCAAGTCCTCAGTACTCCATTACAAAATCTGGCAGCTGCCACTCGGATCGTGATCCAGCCCTCCGGTTCTACGACTGGAGAAGGGATTCGGCAAATCCAGTCACTCCTAAAGACGATGCTATCACAAAATGCAGTGGTGTCCCGGTCTAGAGATCGGATCCATGGTGCATCAGTGTGCGCGCAGATTGTTCAGTCGGCTCATAGCCCACTCGGCTCTGGCAGGCGTTGAGCCACTTCATCCTCAAGATATCACTATGAAGATTGGAGGCACGATCGAGTCGCGTCGCCTCGGTGTCACGACGACTATGATCGCACCCTGATGCCTCCACCATGAGATGGAGCGTATGGGCACTAGCCCTACAACGACAGGCGGACACACAGCGGCGATCGCAGGCCGAGTCCCACTCGTCACACAAGAGACACTCGTGACCCGCAATTCAACACAAGATCCATTCTCGCTTAGAACCTTGTCAATAGGGGCAGGGCCCTGCGAGAATGCCAAGATCACGATGTTCTAAGTGGTTTCGTACATCGGGTCCTGAGTGCTTCTGTCGTTACATATGAGCGGTAGAGATTCCCAGCAATTTCAGGTTAGCCACGGGGATCATCAAATTCATTAGCGAGTCCAAGCCTGAGATTTGGCTGGAAGATTACCGAGTGGCGGTCCAGATCAGCAGCGGCAACGACAATGTGGCCATGTAGCATTTTCCGTTGATGCTCAAGGGCTCCAGTCGGACCTGGCTAACACAGCTCCCACCAGGTAGCATATTCTGTTGGGACGATTTGGCGAGAGTGTTCGTCAAAACTTTTGAATTCACTTACAAGAGACCGGGTGGTCTATCTGAGTTGCAGCACTGCGTGCAGAGGAAAAATGAGACTCTTCATGAGTTCATTCAGTGGTGGACCACCTTGCACAATACGGTGGAGAACGTCACCGACCACTTGGCGGTATGCGCCTTCAAGGCCGGAGTTAGATACCGGTAGATAGACATGAAGTTTGGCCGAACTGAGACCCCGACTCTTAGTCGGGCTATGGAGATAGCCAACCTATACGCCAATGGTGAAGAGGAAGATCGACAGAGAAGCGGCAAAAGACGAGCAAGCAATGCTCATCAGTCGGACAACAAGGGCAAGAAGCACAAGCGGAAGGCTGAGGCTGGAGGGAGTGATGAGGCAGCGGCTCTGGCCGGCCAGGGCAAATGGCCCGCCCATGTTACGTGTATCTTAAGCTTAAGATGCCAGGGACAAAAGGCGTGATCACCATCACAGGCAATCGGAAGCTGGCCGAAGAATGTCTTCAGAAGGGCTCCCAAATCGCTGACGAACAAATGTCAATAGCCGAGTTAGATGAGTACAAGAAGGTGATGGATTTGAGTGAGCTACTGAAGTCCAAAAGTCCGACTATGGAATCCGCTTTCCAGTCGGCACGGGAGATGAAGCCAGTGCACATTCATCATGAGGACCCGAATTCCGCCCCGACTAACATCTCCACCACCCTTAACAGCAAATAGGAAAGCGAGCTCGTCCAGTTCCTCCGTGAGAACGGGGACATCTTCGCATGGAAGCCTGCTGACATGCCGGGTGTTCCTAGAGAACTGGGCGAGCACAGACTCCGTGTTGACTTGAAGATGAAGCCTGTCAAGGAGCACCTTCGACGATCTTCCACCGAGAAGCACAAGACGATTGGCGAGGATATAGCGTGACTTTTGGCCGCTGAATTCATCTGAGAGGTGTACCACTCCGAGTGGCTCACCAACGTTGTCATGGTGCCGAAGAATAATAACTCCCTCCGGATGTGTATTGATTTTAAGCACATCAATCGGGCCTACCCAAAGGATCATTTCCCTATCCCTCGCATACATCAGATAGTAGATTCTACTGCCGGGTGCGAGTGGTTATCGTTTTTGGATGCATACTTCGGGTACCATCGGATCCGAATGTATGGTCCTGATGAAATAAAAACAACGTTCATCACCCATTCGGGTGTTTTTGTTATATCATTATGCCATTCAGGTTGAAAAACATTGGGGCCACGTTTCAACGTATGATTCAGAAGTGCTCGCGGAAGCAGATCAGTCGGAACATGGAGGCGTGATACGTCTTCATCGTATCTACTTTTTCTAATGTTTTTGCTCTTGTTTTGGACTCTAATTTGCATGATTTGAATAAAACTCACCCCGACTGATGATGTTTTCATCAGAACTACCATGGTGTTGTTTTTATGTGGAAATAAAAGTTCTCGGATTTGGATGAAACTTTTTGGAGAATTATTTCAGAATAAAAAAAAATACTAGAACCAAGAACCACCGAAGGGAGGGCCTTGGCTGACCACAAGACACCAGGGCGCGCCACCCCCTCCAGGCGCGCCCTGGTGGGTTGTGGGGCCCTCGGGGCTCCGCAGACCCTAATTTCAACTCTATAAATACCTACTTTCGGAGAAAAAAATAGGAGAGGAAGTTTCATCGCGTTTCACGATATAGAGCCACCTCCACCTCCTGTTCTTCATCGGGAGGCCCGATCTGGAGCCCGTTCGGGGCTCCGGAGAGGGGAACCTTCGGTCTTCGTCATCACCAACCCTCCTTCATCCCCAATTCCATTATGCTCCCCACCGGGAGTGAGTAATTCCTTCGTAGGCTCGCTGGTCGGTGAGGAGTTGGATGAGATTCATCATGTGATCGAGTTAGTTTTGTTAGGGCTGATCCCTTGTATCCACTATGTTCTGAGATTGATATGACTTTACTATATTTACTGCTTGTCACTAGGGCCCGAGTGCCATGATTTCAGATCTGAATCGTTTATGTTTTCACCATTATATCTATGTTATATATCCGATCTTGCAAGCCATATGAACCTATTACGTGTTATGATCCGTAAACCCTACTGTGATAGTAATTGGGATACTTTCCGGTGATGACCGTAGTTTGAGGAGTTCGTGTATTCACCATGTGTTAATGCTTTGTTCCGGTTCTCTATTAAAATGAGGCCTTAATCACTGGTGCGCGTCGGTCCTAAACAAACGGTTTTTAACCCCTTTCCGCGACGGCATTCGGAACCGTCGCCAAGTGAGTGTGGGCGATAGGGGGGTCCTTCCCACAGGACCCAGAAACCGTTGGGGATATGCCCTCATGGCACACACGCTCGGCAAAATGAGGTCGTGTGCGACCGGCGAGCGCTCAAATACGAAAATACGTACAATAGTGCTAAAAAATACAATTATACGGCAAAATTGTTTCCGGTCGCAAGTACATCCCGCATAGTCAGTCCCCGCTAAACGTTTCCGTTCGTATATACATCCCACACAGTCGCTACAAGGAAAACGTTTGCGCAAGGTGGCCTAACGCAAACAGTTTTAAAAAGAATGTCGTGTGTGATTGTTCATTGATCCAACACGGTTTATTCCTAGAAACTGTGTGCGTTGCCTAAGGTCATCGCCCACGGTGTTTTCTCATTAACCGTTTGCAATAGGAAAACCCAATTAGCAAGCTAATTGGCCAATTAGCGGGCTAATTGCCCTATTATTAATAATCCATTTACTAATCTAATTGACATCCATATTAAGCACATAATATATTCCATTTCCATATTAAGGAAGCAGGATTTCATAATTGAAATACATCGGAGTACAACATGATATAGCTTTAGCACTCAGCTACCCCATTACACAACTGCACCAGCAGCAAGTTTCACATGCAACATCTAGAACCTTTTGAAATTAACATCATAGACGGTACATAGAGAGATGCATCTCATCTAGAAAACTGCTAAAGCGGAAGGCGGATATTGAGCCTTCATTCATGTTGAAGGTCTTTGCAACTTTAGGCCATTGCATGTGGATGATTGACCGTCCATCCTTCGACCTCTTCAGGAACACTTCAATATTGAACCATGGGTGTTGTATGAAAAATTTCGTCGCCTCCTAACCACAGAGGTGGTTTGAGAGGTAATCATCAGTGAACCCTAAAAACAAGGATGTGCATAAATATCTTCTCTATATTGGAAATGGGGCAAAGGAATAGAAAAGGGCAAGGTATAATAGTTAGTACCATCTTGTAAACCTTAGTGCTTCCCATTGTTTCCTTGCAACACATATAAGGTAGTTAGTAATCAGGTTAAGTAAGGGTTCACATGCTATCAGTAAAATATGTTGATGATAAATAAGCACATTGCAGATTCATCGGATTAATTCAAGTGTAAGGGCATATTTATCCCTTAGTTGTTTTGGAGATTGATGACAATGCGCTTGCGGACTAATCATGTGCATTGAGTATTTCAGACATATCATGACTAGGCACAAGATGATTTGATGCCCCTCGAAGACTGTTGAAGACGGTGTTTCTCTATGTTTCTTTTTGGTGGATTTGAGTTGTAGGAAAGCCGTACTATTAAGAGGGGGTCCACGTCGGAAAGGTTTGGGTGGAATCATCATGTACACGTCTACTCATTTTGCACCCCCTTTCCTTTGGCTCCTTGGGGATTCCTCTGTTTATCCGTGTCTCTGCAAAATGAAGGACTCCTAGTGTTGCTGCTCTGAGGCTCGCGGTAGTACTGCTCTTTGGAGCAGTAGTACCGCGGTGCCTTGCGGTAGTACCTGCCGTAGGCGCGGTAGTACCGCAGGTGCACACGGTAGTACCGCTTCTTGGGAGCGGTAGTACCGTGGCCTCAGGCCAGGCTCAGCCGCTCCAGCGGTTGTAGGGGCGGATGTAATTTTTTACATCCGCGCCCTACGCGGTAGTACCGCCCCTCGGGTGCGGTAGTACCGTGAGCCCTGTCCTGGCACAGCAACATAAGCGGAAGTAGGGGCGGATGTAATTTTTTACATCCGCGCCCTATGCGGTAGTACCGCTCCAGGCTTGCAGCACTACCATGTTGGATTTTTGCACAGATCCCAACTCAGCGGAAGTTGTCACGGATGTATTTTTATATGTCTGTGCCTTCCCATATCTGGACTATCCCTGCCTTGCTGTAGTACCGCAAGGGGGAGCGGTAGTACCGCGCCATCGGTTCTACCACCCTCTGCTTCATCACATCAGGGGGAGTTTACTTCCTGCTGCTTGGGCGGTAGTACCGCGGTGCCTCGCGATAGTACCATGTGCCTAAGCGGTAGTACCACGTCCCCGGTGCGGTAGTACCATTCTTCGCAGGCTGAGTTTGTGGATAACGGTTGGATTTGTTCTTCCACTATATAAGGGGTGTATTCTTCTCCGAGTTGACTACCTCTTCCACCTCTAAGCTCCATTGTTGCTCCAAGATCCATTTTCGCCCGATCTCTCTCCCTAGCCAATCAAACTTGTTGATCTCCTAGGGATTGGTTGAAAAGGCCTAGATCTACACATCCACCAAGAGATATTTGATTCCCCCACTAATCCCTCGCGGATCTTGTTACTCTTGGGTGTTTGAGCACCCTAGACGGTTAAGGTCACCGTGGAGCCATATTCCATTATGGTGAAGCTTCGTGGTGTCGTTGGGAGCCTCGAATTAAGTTGTGGAGATAGCCCCAACCTTGTTTGTAAAGGTCCGGTCGCCGCCTCCAAGGGAACCAATAGTGGAATAACGACATCTCGCATTGTGTGAGGGCGTGAGGAGAATACGGTGGCCCTAGTGGCTTCTTGGGGAGCATTGTGCCTCCACACCGCTCCAACGGAGACGTACTTCCCCTTAAAAGGAAGGAACTTCGGTAACACATCCTCGTCTTCACTGGCTCCACTCTTGGTTATATCGTGCCTTTACTTGTGCAAGCTTATTTGTATTATATCCCTTGCTTGTTTGTGTGCTTGTTGTTGTTGCATCATATAGGTTGCTCACCTAGTTGCATATCTAGACAACCTAGTTTGATGCAAAGTTTAAATTGGTAAAGAAAAGCTAAAAAATGTTAGTTGCCTATTCAGCCCCCCTCTAGTCAACTATATCGATCCTTTCATCACGCCACATGGAAAACCCATTTTATCCAAACCAAGCATGATTAAGAACTAGGAAGTATAGCACTTGTATATTTTTCTCATGTATTAAGTGCAGCCCAATTCGATTTATTCCTCACATGGTATACAATAACAGAATGCAGCCGCATCAATTGAACATCGCATTGCAGAATTGAACCAAGCATTTAACTAAACACCACAACAAATGAACCAAACGCTAACTGAGCACCACATTGCACAATATAACATACTCCCAATAGAAGATCAGACAGTTAACCAAACCAAGCATGCTTAACAACTTGGAAATATAGAAATTGTATTTGTTTCTCATGTATTTAGTACAACCAAATTCGATTTATTCCTCACATGGTATACAATAATAGAATGCAACCACAACAATTGACCATTGCATTGCAGAATTGAACCAAGCAGTTAACTAAACACCACAACAAGTGAACCAAGCCACAACAAATGAACCAAGCATTTACCTAAACACCAATTGAATAATATAACATAATCCTAATAGAAGGTCAGACAGTTAACCAAACCAAGCATGCTTAACAACTTGGAAATATTGCACCCTGAAGAATTGAACATCACATTTGCAGAATTGAATCAAGCAGTTAATTGAACACCACATTGCACGACATATAGAACATATACACTATAGCAGAAGATTGCATGGTAAAAGTAGATAGCACAATTCACTAGAATTTGTTAAGGAAAGACAGTAGCTAGCAAACTGAACATGGGTCCTTATAGTGAGCTAACAAGACAAGCTATTCCTCATTCTCAGAGATATCGATGACGATTGGCTCCTTGGATATGGAAGAGGGTGAGGCCTCCGCATCGTGGGTGCCCTCGTTGTAGTGGTGAGTAGCCTGAGCCACTCCGGGCACCAACCTGCTGGCTCTCGAGATGAGGTAAGCATGTGCACGCTGAGAAAACACCTCATAGTCTTCCTCGAAGGCACCGATGGTGGCCCCGAGAAAACGCCACAAACTGTCGTTTAAAGCAGCCAACCGCATGGCGGTGTCGGTGCGCAAGGCGTCAACGGTGGCCTCGACGGCGAGGTGCTCCTCCAAGATCTGGGGGTCGGCAAGAATGGCAGCCATCGCGACCTCATCCACGCATGCGGCCGCGATTTGATTCTCCGTTGCCAAATGCTCCTTGAGGTCCTGGCTATACTGCGTGCAACATGGCTTAGGCCGGCGCTTATTTGGTGGAGGGGTCGGTGATTTGGGTGGAAGGTGTCGCGCTCGTGCCGGCGGTCGGGGCATATGGGATGTGGAAGGAGAAGGAGGATGGGGGTCGGGTGTGGATTACTTGCGTGGATAGGCGAGGCCGAGCAGCGTGAAGGAGGGTCGCCGGCGTGGAGGTGTTGGCGCAGAAGCAAGGAGTGAAGGTTTCAACTTGGAAAGGAAGACTGAAATAGGGGAAATGCGGCTTTTGGTAAGGGGGAGGGGCGGGGAGGTAGATATTTCCGCGGAAGCCGAAAATTTGAAATCGCTTCAGCCAAAAAACTAGCGCGCAAAGTGTCATCAGACAAGGTCCCTTATTCAGACATGGTCTGAAGATATTTTGTGCTGCATCTCACACGGTTTGTTATATTAAACTATGTGGGATCTACTTGATTTTTCGTCTTGATTTGAATTACATGATGGGGTCACAATGGCCATGGACGGTGTTTCAATTGCTAGAACTTTTATCTGCAGTGAACCTGCAACTATAGGTGTGTCACCAAAAAAATTAGAATTTTTTGGGGTTCGTTTGGACATTTTTATGCATTATCTGAGTTTTCAATGCATTTATGTGCATAATTCAAATTTGAACTACATGCACATGCTCCAGTTGCAGCGACCCGACCCGAATGGATCAAGTGCTCTGTGCTCAGGTGTCATCCCTGGATCAGTAATGCTGACACCACACAGTACATCGAAGGATTTATAGCAGAGTGGCTATCACACACTTATTACATCATTGTCTCAAAAGAGAACTTATTACAATAAAAATGGCTTAAGGCCATCTAAAACGATAACAGCGGAAGACTCGGAAGATAAATGGGTCCATCAACTCCAACGGCATCACTGAGTATAGAACCACGACCTAAAACACCTTACTCGTCGTCTGAAAAGTCTGCAACATGAGAAGTTGCAGCCCGAAAACGGGTCAGCACATGGAATATGCTGGCAAAGTAACACATAGAGAGTAATGGAATGAAACAGCTATACTATATGCATATATGGCTGGTGGAAAGCTCTATGGTTACAGTTTTGCGTAAAGCCAGTTTTTCCCTACTGCAAAGGAATAAATTTATTTAACTATCATGGTAGTTGTTAAACATCGAGAATGGTTGACAGCATTCCGATCCCAATTAAGTGAACAATTAAAACCCAACAATATTAATTAGAAGTAACATGTTGAGATTCACATGATATTCAAGTACTAGATACTCAAGTTGTCCATAACCGGGGACACGGCTAATCATGATTAGTTTGTACACTCTGCAGAGGTTTGCACACTTTTCCCCACAAGACTCGATCGCCTCCGTTTGGTTTCTCGCACTACATGGTGTTTGAGAAGACGGATGACCAAGACACAGTCTTTCAGAAGCGCTAGCACCTTACATGTGGGGTAGACCGTACCACCTACAACCCCTACATCTGCTAGTCCACCCCGTAAGAGTTCGCACAACTTAGTCAACTATGCCAGAGCCCATAATGGCTTGTGGCTGCACACGGAAGTTTCTAGCATGAAAGATCTTATGATCCCTTTGAGCCTGGGTGGCGGTCCGAAAAAAAATAGGCAAGTCCTGATAGACATCAGGTGCCTCAATCCACCCAGATGTGTGTTTAAGTTGCCACCTTAGATAAACCATTAAAATTATCAACTCACATCTGTCATGGATATCACTCACCCAATCCACGTCTACTAGCATAGCATGGCATAATAAGCAAACGTAGAAGTAACTCCCAAAGGTTTCATAATAATAATACAGGTGATAGGTACTACCTTATCTACTTCCCATCCCACAATTTAATTAGATCCTAATCATGCAATGTGAGAGGATTGATCTAACGCAATAAAACATGGGTTGTAGAACAGGTATGATCAAAGTGTTACTTGCCTTGCTGATGATCCGCGAGTCCTAGGGTTTTGAAGTAACAGGCGGCGCAATCCGGGTGATCGATCGCAGACAAACAACAAGCACACAATATAGTACTCATCTAATGCACAGGTAAAACTCGAACAAGAGATCGAACCAGAAAGTTCAACTTAAGAACTCCGGTTGCAAAGAAAGAACGAACCGAACAAAGAAACGGAAAACAAACGGCGGAAGAAAACAACTCGGTTCTAGCAAGTTGAAACTAGGTCAAATTTTACCGGGGCAAAAACTTGTTTAAGTTGATTAGACGGAACGGCGGTTTCGAAACGAAACTCCAGGCGCTTGAATCACCTGATTCCGATAAACTAGCGAGAAGATAAACTAGAACGAAGATCGGATCTGAGATCGCGATCGCGGAATAAATCCGACGAGAAGAAAAAGAAGAACGGTTATACGAATGGACGTTCGTTAACCTAGAAGAATCCAGTGATCACGTTCGTTAGGACGAACGGTCCGGCGAACGGTCCAAAGGCAACTAAATCGGAAAAGAAAACGAATCCGATCTAGGGTTTCGGAGAACAAAACCGAAACGAAAAACCGATCTAGAAAACGAATCAGAGGAGAAGAAAAGAATCGGAATGATTAGAAGAAAACGATCCGAGGAAAAGAGACGCGGGCAACCTCCGGCGAGGTCTCCGGCGAGAGGCTCCGGCGGCGTGGCGTAGGGCGGCGGCGGCGGCGTGGGCAAGGTGCGGCGGCGTCGTAGGGCGCGGGGTGGGGTGCGGTGGAGGGCTTGGGGTTTGGTTTGATGATTTGGAGGGGGGGGTGTTGGGGTATTTATATTGGTGAGGGGAGGTGGTTTCTTGGGGTAGGGGACAAGAAATAGAGTAGGAATAGGAAAGAAAAAGAGGAAACGGAGTAGGACTAAAGTCCTACTAGGAATCAAAAAAGGGGCGGCGGCGGCTCCTGCCTCTGGCGCCTGGCGCGCGCGATGGCCTGGCGCGGTCGGCTGCCTGCGCTGGGGAGGCGGTGGCTGGCCTGGGCCTTGGCCCGGCTGGCCTGCTGGATTTTTTTTAACGGTTCTGCGCGCAGAAAAACACAGAAAAGAAAATCTAAACCGGCTCCAAAATTTCTAAAGTAAATTTTCCCCGACTTCTAAAAATGAGCTGAACAAAATGAACTTTTCTATGGACCTAAAATGCAATTTTTAAAACACGCATTTTTCCCTATCCAAATAAAAAGCAAACAACTCCGGCAAACAAAATTGATCTATTTATTAAATCTTATTTTTCCTAAATTTGGGAAAGTCATATTATTCCCTCTCTCATTTTTGATATAGGAAAATAATTGAAGATGAAATAAATAAATCAAATGATCCTCTTTTCAAATTCGAGAAAACTCTCAAATATGAAAATAATGAAATCCCCAACTCTCTCCGAAGGTCCTTGAGTTGCGTGAAATTTCTAGGATCAACCAAAATGCAAGAAAATATGATATGCATGATGATCTAGTGTATAACATTCCAAATTGCAAATTTGGGATGTTACAAACCTACCCCCCTTAAGATGAATCTCGCCCTCGATATTCGGGTTGGCTAGAAAATAGGTGAGGGTGGTCCTTGAGAAAATCTTCTTCTCTCTCCCAGGTGGCTTCATCCTCTGAGTGGTGGTTCCACTGAACTTTGCAAAACTTGATAACCTTGCTGCAAGTAACTCTACTGGCATAATCGAGAATCTTGACTGGTTTCTCCTCATATGTTAAGTCGTCCTTCAACTGAATCGCTTCAAGCGGCACGGTATCTCTTAGCGGTACCTCCGCCATTTCGGCATGACATTTCTTCAGCTGAGAAACATGGAATACATCATGAACTCCTGACAGTCCCTCTGGTAATTCCAACTTATAAGCGACTTCTCCCATACGTTGCAAAATCTAGTACGGTCCAAAGAAACGCGGTGCTAACTTTCCCTTAACTCCAAAGCGCTTAACTCCTCGAAGTGGGGATACTCGGAGATAAACTCTGTCTCCAGTTTCGTAAACTGTCTCCTTGCGTTTAGAATCTGCGTAGCTCTTCTGCCTGGACTGGGCTACCTTGAGCCTATCGCGAATCAACTTAACTTTCCGTTCAGACTCCTTAATCAAATCTGGTCCAAAGAATTGACGGTCTCCAACTTCGTCCCATGACAACGGTGTCCTGCACCTCCTTCCGTATAAAGCTTCGAAAGGTGCCATCTTTAAACTGGTTTGGTAACTGTTGTTATAAGAAAACTCCGCATACGGCAAGTTATCATCCCAACTAGATCCATAATCTAGTGCACAAGCTCTCAGCATATCTTCCAAAATCTGATTGACTCTCTCGGTCTGTCCATCTGTCTGCGGATGAAAAGCTGTGCTGAACTCTAGTCTGGTTCCTAAAGTTTCATGCAACCGATTCCAAAACTTTGAGGTAAATTGGGTTCCTCTATCTGATACGATACTCTTCGGAACTCCATGCAAACAAATGATCCTAGTCATGTATATCTTTGCCAACTTAGCACTGGTGTAAGTGGTCTTAACTGGAATAAAATGTGCTACCTTTGTCAAACGATCAACTACTACCCATATCGATTCATAGCCTGATTTTGTCCTGGGTAGTCCCATGATAAAATCCATGCCTATCTTATCCCACTTCCATTCGGGTATCGGCAATGGTTGTAACAATCCTGCTGGCTTTTGATGCTCTGCCTTTACTCTCTGACATACGTCACAAACTGCTACATATGCTGCAATATCCTTCTTCATTCCGGTCCACCAGAATGTTTCCTTCAAATCCAAATACATCTTGGTATTCCCTGGGTGAATCGAATATGGTGAATCATGTGCCTCTTGCAAAATCAACTTCCTGATCTCCGGGTCATTGGGCACATAAACACGGTCCTCAAACCATAAGGTATCGTGTTCATCCTCACGAAATCCCTTAGCTTTTCCTTTGCTAAGTTTCTCCTTTATAGCAGCAATCTCTTTGTCAGATTTCTGAGCTTCTCTGATCTTATCCATCAATGTTGACTGAATCTCCAATGCTGCTACATAGCCTCTCGGAACTATTTCCAAACATAGCTCACGAAGGTTTTCTGCTAACTCCTTGGGTATTTTCCCCGTCATTAGGGTATTGACATGGCTCTTACGGCTCAATGCGTCAGCTACTACATTAGCTTTTCCGGGATGGTAATGCAATCTCATGTCATAATCCTTGATGAGCTCCAACCATCTCCTCTGTCTGAGGTTCAACTCCTTCTGCGTGAAAATGTACTTCAAACTCTTGTGATCCGTGTACACCTCACAATGATTTCCATGAGGAAATGTCTCCACGTATTCAATGCATGCACTACGGCTGCTAACTCCAAATCATGCGTGGCATAATTCAACTCATGAGGCTTCAGTTGCCGTGAAGCATACGAAACAACTCTTCCTTCCTGCATAAGCACTGCTCCAAGTCCTCGACGTGAAGCGTCGCAATACACCTCATAATCCTTGGTCTGATCTGGCAAAATCAATACTGGTGAGGTAACCAAACGTTTCTTCAACTCCTGGAAACTAGCCTCACAATCCTCAGTCCATTTGAACTTAGTATCCTTCTTCAACAACTCCGTCATAGGCTTTGCAATCTTTGAAAAGTTCTCAATGAATCTCCGGTAGTATCCTGCGAGTCCAAGAAAACTCCGGATCTCTCCAACTGTTGTTGGTGCTTCCCATTCGGTTACGGTCTCAACCTTTGTGGGGTCAACTGCTATACCTTCTCTGGATATAACGTGTCCGAGGAATCCAACTTCCTTCAACCAAAACTCACATTTGCTGAATTTGGCGTATAACTGATGTTCCCTTAGTTTCTCCAAAACCAAACGCAAATGTTCCTTATGCTCCTCTTCATTCTTTGAATAAACCAGGATGTCATCAATGAACACTACAATGAACTTATCCAAAAACTCCATAAACACTTTGTTCATCAGGTTCATAAAATAGGCAGGTGCGTTAGTCAATCCAAATGACATAACGGTATACTCATACAGTCCATATCTTGTGGTGAATGCTGTCTTAGGTATGTCCTGCTCCCGAATCTTCAATTGGTGGTACCCTGATCGCAAATCATCTTGGAAAACACTTTAGCTCCTTGCAAACGATCAAACAGATCATTGATCATTGGCAGTGGGTACTTATTCTTGATGGTTACTTCATTCAGTCCCCGATAATCTACAACCATCCTTAATGATCCATCCTTCTTTTCCACTAGAAGTACGGGTGATCCCCAAGGCGAAGAACTTGGGCGAATGTAACCTTTATCCAATAATTCCTTAATCTGATTCTTAATTTCCACCAAATCCTTTGCTGGCATCCGGTACGGTCGCTTCGATATTGGGCCTGTACCTGGTAATAACTCAATCAAAAACTCAATGTCTCTATCCGGTGGCATGCCTGGTAATTCCTCAGGAAATACATCAGGAAAATCCTTTACCACTGGTACTTCTTCTTGCACAACTCCTGTTAGGCAGTTTACTTGTGTCCACTTTGGTACATGCCGGGATACATACTTGATCCTTCTCCCTTCGGGTGTGGTAAGCAAAATTGACTTACTAGCACACTCAATATTCCCTTCATACTTTGATAACCAATCCATGCCTAATATCACATCCAATCCTTGAGATTCCAATACTATTAGGTCTGAGGGAAACACATAGTTACCAATCCTTAATGGTAACCGATCACACCATCGTCTAGCCATAAACTCCTCTCCTGGTGAGCTTACTAACATGGGTGACCTAAGGGCTTGGGTTGGCAGGTTATACTTATCCACAAATCCCCTTGATATGTATGAATGCGATGCACCAGTGTCAAAAAGAACAAGTGCGGTAAATGACTTAACCAAAAACTTACCGATTACTGCATCGGGTTGATCTTCAACCTCCTCCACATTAACGTGGTTCACCTGTCCCCTATTGAAAGGGTTCGGCTTCTTCCCAGAGCTTCCATTGCCATTTCCATTCTGGCCTTCGGGACATTCATTGGCATAATGTCCGGTCTTGGAACACTTGAAACAGGTGACTTGACTCAGGTCTCTCTTGGTTGGGGTTGATGGGATGGTACGGTTCTGGCCGTTGCTTCCTCCATTCCCATTACCATTCTTGTGGCCATTATGGTTGTGCGGGCTACCTCCTCCATGGGTGTGCTGAAACTGAAATCCCGGTTTAGGGGTAAAGCGGGGCTTCTGCTGGGCTCCATAGTTATACTTCCCCTGTCCATACTTCCTCTTGCGGTTCTCAATCTGCTGTTGCTTCCCTTCAATCATGATGGCATGATCTACCAACTCCTGGTAGTTGTTGAAACTTGCTACCATCAACTGCATGCTTAGCTCATCATTCAATCCTTCCAGAAACTTCTCCTGCTTAGCTGCATCCGTAGCAACGTCATCTGGAGCATAACGTGCTAACTTGCTGAAGTCGTCAACGTACTGGCCAACTGTCCTTCCTCCTTGGCGTAAATTACGAAACTCACGCTTCTTTATGCCCATAGCTCCTGCTGAAACATGGGCAGTGCAGAAAGCTTGCTGAAACTGATCCCATGTGACAGTGTCAACTGGGTAAGTGGCTGTGAAATTCTCCCACCATGCTGCCGCGGGTCCGTCAAGCTGGTGAGCGGCAAACTTCACTTTCTCACCATCCGTGCATCCTGCGGTGGTCAACTCCCTTCCTATCTTACGGAGCCAATCGTCTGCTACTATCGGCTTGGTGCTACTAGAAAACACCGGCGGATTCAGCCTAAGAAAACGGGCTAAGTGGTCAACAGGTGGTGGTGGTGGTGGGTTGTTGTTGTTGTTCTGCTGGTTCTGGACTAACATCTGCATCAATTGATTCTGTTGCTGGATCAACTGAGTAAGCTCCGGTGGGAATCCATTGTCACGTCTCGGAGGCATCTGAGGGTTTAGAAAAAGACGAGAATTGAGAATAGAGTGAGGTCTAAAGGAAAAACACTACCCCAATGCTCATGAGCAAATGCACACAAAATCACTTCAATAAATCATACAAGGGCTTACAATCGGTCTAAAACTATCACAAAAGTGCTCGACTATAATGTTTACATGGGGGAAATACTACTACTATCTAGTGGTCATCTAGAAATTTGAACCGGTGGAAGACTCCATGATATCTGCTCCAGCTTCGTCTTCAAAGTCGGGTTCACATGGATCCGAATCGGTGTCGTCGATGATGATGTAGTTGTCCGGACATGCGACGTACACGTCTTCCTTCCTGGATGCTAACTTCCCCTTGAGTTCTTCAATCTCCTGCTTAAGATCGCCATTGTGCCTTGCTAGAGCTACGATCTCATCCATGTAGTCCTTGCGTGTAGACTTCAGTTCTCCTTCTAGCTCGATGATCCTTGCCTTCGCATTCTTCAGCTCTATCATATCATTGCACATCTGGTTCTCGTGGCGTCAAATGTGCTGGTTTAACTCCTGGATGAATGATGCAATGGATCTATCCTTCTTGGTGCTGACTAACTCCCATTGTTCATCTGGCGTCCGCAAATCTGGTAGATAGTGTCCTTGAGGTCTTCTTGATAAACTTCTCCAATGCATCCTATGGTGATATGAGCTGCCATGCTCCTTCCCAGACTCCAGGTTGGTGCATTGAAAACACTATCTATGGGTTTCGTGATTGGCGCGAATGTTCTCCCCGGAACGTGAGCTTGAATCTTCCAGCGCTCCTCTTCAGGCAGAGTGGCGTTGAAGGTTCCCGTGAAGCTTGGTAATCCAATATTCAGGTACTTGGTGACTTCCTTCAGGTGAAATCCAAATGGTGTGCCTTCATCCGGTTGAGCGTACTTAATCTTCACGTGCGTCATCCTAGAAGAGTAGAAAAGATGAGGAGTTAGAAAATGAGAAGAGAATGGTGATCTATGGCTTTAACTTAGTGGTCATGTCCTACAGTCAGCGTGTGCTCTGATACCATTCTCTGTAGCGACCCGACCCGAATGGATCAAGTGCTCTATGCTCAGGTGTCATCCCTGGATCAGTAATGTTGACACCACACAGTACATCGAAGGATTTATAGCAGAGTGGCAATCACACACTTATTACATCGTTGTCTCAAAAGATAACTTATTACAATAAAAATGGCTTAAGGCCATCTAAAACGATAACAGCGGAAGACTCGGAAGATAAATGGGTCCATCAACTCCAACGGCATCACTGAGTATAGAACCACGACCTAAAACACCTTACTCGTCGTCTGAAAAGTCTGCAACATGAGAAGTTGCAGCCCGAAAACGGGTCAGCACATGGAATATGCTGGCAAAGTAACACATAGAGAGTAATGGAATGAAACAGCTATACTATATGCATATATGGCTGGTGGAAAGCTCCATGGTTACAATTTTGCGTAAAGCCAGTTTTTCCCTACTGCAAAGGAATAAATTTATTTAACTATCATGGTAGTTGTTAAACATCGAGAATGGTTGACAGCATTCCGATCCCAATTAAGTGAACAATTAAAACCCAACAATATTAATTAGAAGTAACATGTTGAGATTCACATGATATTCAAGTACTAGATACTCAAGTTGTCCATAACCGGGGACACGGCTAAGCATGATTAGTTTGTACACTCTGCAGAGGTTTGCGCACTTTTCCCCACAAGACTCGATCGCCTCCGTTTGGTTTCTCGCACTACATGGTGTTTGAGATCTTATGATCCCTTTGAGCCTGGGTGGCGGTCCGAAAAAAACAGGCAAGTCCTGATAGACATCAGGTGCCTCAATCCACCCAGATGTGTGTTTAAGTTGCCACCTTAGATAAACCATTAAAATTATCAGCTCACATCTCTCATGGATATCACTCACCCAATCCACGTCTACTAGCATAGCATGGCATAATAAGCAAATGTAGAAGTAACTCCCAAAGGTTTCATAATAATAATACAGGTGATAGGTACTACCTCATCTACTTCCCATCCCACAATTTAATTAGATCCTAATCATGCAATGTGAGAGGAATGATCTAATGCAATAAAACATGGGTTGTAGAAAAGGTATTATCAAAGTGTTACTTGCCTTGCTGATGATCCGCGAGTCCTAGGGTTTCGAAGTAACAGGCGGCGCAATCCGGGTGATCTATCGCAGACAAACAACAAGCACACAATAAGTACTCATCTAATGCACAGGTAAAACTCGAACAAGAGATTGAACCAGAAAGTTCAACTTAAGAACTCCGGTTGCAAAGAAAGAACGAGCCGAACAAAGAAACGGAAAACAAACGGCGGAAGAAAACAACTCGGTTCTAGCAAGTTGAAACTAGGTCAAATTTTACGGGGCAAAAACTTGTTTAAGTTGATTAGACAGAACGGCGGTTTCGAAACGAAACTTCAGGCGCTTGAATCACCTGATTCCGATAAACTAGCGAGAAGATAAACTAGAACGAAGATCGGATCTGAGATCGCGATCGCAGAATAAATCCGACGAGAAGAAAAAGAAGAACGGTTATACGAATGGACGTTCGTTAACCTAGAAGAATCCGGTGATCACGTTCGTTAGGACGAACGGTCCGGCTAACGGTCCAAAGGCAACTAAATCGGAAAAGAAAACGAATCCGATCTAGGGTTTCGGAGAAGAAAACCAAAACGAAAAACCGATCTAGAAAACGAATCAGAGGAGAAGAAAAGAATCGGAACGATTAGAAGAAAACGATCCGAGGAAAAGAGACGCGGGCAACCTCCGGCGAGGTCTCCGGCGAGAGGCTCCGGCGGCGTGGCGTAGGGCGGCGGCGGCGGCGTGGGCAAGGTGCGGCGGCGGCGTAGGTTGCGGGGTGGGGTGCGGTGGAGGGCTTGGGGTTTGGTTTGATGATTTGGAGGGGGGGTGTTGGGGTATTTATATTGGTGAGGGGAGGGGGTTTCTTGGGGTAGGGGACAAGAAATAGAGTAGGAATAGGAAAGAAAAAGAGGAAACGGAGTAGGACTAAAGTCCTACTAGGAATCAAAAAAGGGGCGGCGGCGGCTCCTGCCTCTGGCGCCTGGCGCGGCCGGCTGCCTGCGCTGGGGAGGCGGTGGCTGGCCTGGGCCTTGGCCCGGCTGGCCTGCTGGATTTTTTTTAACGGTTCTGCGCGCAGAAAAACACAGAAAAGAAAATCTAAACGGGCTCCAAAATTTCTAAAGTAAATTTTCCCTGACTCCTAAAAATGAGGCGAACAAAATGAACTTTTCTACGGACCTAAAATGCAATTTTTAAAACACACATTTTTCCCTATCCAAATAAAAAGCAAACAACTCCGACAAACAAAATTGATCTATTTATTAAATCTTCATTTTTCCTAAATTTGGGAAAGTCATATTATTCCCTCTCTCATTTTTGATATAGGAAAATAATTGAAGATGAAATAAATAAATCAAATGATCCTCTTTTCAAATTCGAGAATACTCTCAAATATGAAAATAACGAAATCCCCAACTCTCTCCGAAGGTCCTTGAGTTGCATGAAATTTCTAGGATCAACCAAAATGCAAGAAAATATGATATGCATGATGATCTAGTGTATAACATTCCAAATTGCAAATTTGGGATATTACACCAGTGCATGTAAATTGGTTGAAAAATCAAATCTGTGTCCGTGGGTGCATGCTTAGGTCCCATGCAAGAAATGAGAATGAATGTCAAACACCCTGCCACTGTCACTCGGCCGCAAAAATTGAGATGCCTAGTTTTTAAATTCTAGTAAATCCAAAACTCGTCTGAAATTCATGAAACTTGGCATGCTATCATGGAGCGGCATCAACATGCCATGGTAAATTTTTTTCTCCCATTTGGGGCAGGTTCGGGTATATGCTTCTCACAAACCGGAGCTTCTCACAACAAGCATGATGGTTTTCGGTAGGGAACGCCCCACCTTTGGGGACGAAACGATATCCATTGCCTCTTATTGCTTTCAATTTTTTTTCTCGTGTCAACATAGAACAACAGGAGTGTTGTGTGAATTTTTGTGATTTTTGAGGGTTTGTTTGGACATTTTTATGCATTATCTGAGTTCTCGATGCATTTTTGTGCATAATTCAAATTTGAACTACATGCGCATGCTCCAGTGCGTATAAATTGGTTGAAAAATCAAATCTGTGTCCTTGGGTGCATGCTTAGGTCCCATGCAAGAAATGGGAATGAATTTCAAACACCAGGGCACTGTTGATTGCCAGCAAAACATGGAGATGCCTGGTTTTTAAATTCTAGTAAATCCAAAACTCGTCTGAAATTCATGAAACTTGGCATGCTATCATGGAGCGGCATCAAAATTCTGTGGTAAATTCTTTGTCCCATTTGGGGCGGGTTTGGGTATATGCTTCTCACAAACCGGAGCTTCTCACAACAAGCATGATGGTTGTCGGTAGGGAACGCCCCACATTTGGGGACGGAACGATATCCATTCCCTCTTATTGCTTTCAATTTTTTTCTCGTGTCAACATAGAACAACATGAGTGTTGTCTGAATTTTTGTGATTTTCGGGGTTCATTTGGATATTTTTATGCATTATCTGAGTTTTCAATGCATTTATGTGCATAATTCAAATTTGAACTACATGCGCATGCTCCAGTGCATATAGATTAGTTGAAAAATCAAATCTGTCTCCTTGGGAGCATGCTTAGGTCCCATGCAAGAAATGGGAATGAATTTCAAACACTAGGGCACCGTTGATTGCCGACAAAACATTGAGATGCATGGTTTTTAAATTCTAAAAAATCCAAAACTCATCTGAAATTCATGAAACTTAGCATGCTATCATGGAGCGGCATCAACATGCCGTGGTAAATTTTTTGTCCAATTTGGGGCAGTTTTGGGTATATGCTTCTCACAAACCGGAGCATCTCACAACAAGCATGATGGTTTTCGGTAGGGAATGCCCCACCTTTGGGGACGAAATGATATCCATTGCCTCATATTGCTTTCAATTTTTTTTCTCATGTCAACATAGAACAACAGGAGTGTTGTGTGAATTTTTGTGATTTTTCACGGTTCGTTTGGACATTTTTATGCATTATCTGAGTTTTCAATGCATTTATGTGCATAATTCAAATTTGTACTACATGCGCATGCTCCAGTGCATATAAATTGGTTGAAATATAAAATATGTGTCCTTGGGTGCATGCTTAGGTCCAATGCAAGAAGTGGGAATGAATTTCAAACACCAGGGCACCGTTGATTGCCGGCAAAACATTGAGATGCCTGGTTTTTAAATTCTAGTAAATCCAAAACTTGTCTAAAATTCATGAAACTTGGCATGCTATCATGGAGCAGCATCAACATGCCATGGTAATTTTTTTGTCCCATTTGGGGCAGGTTTGGGTATATGCTTCTCACAAACCGGGACATCTCACAACAAGCATGATGGTTTTCTGTAGGGAACGCCCCACCTTTGGGGACGGAACGATATCCACTGCCTCTTATTGCTTTCAATTTTTTTTCTCGTGTCAACATAGAACAACAGGAGTGTTGTGTGAATTTTTGTGAATTTTCGGGGTTCGTTTGGACATTTTTATGCATTATCTAAGTTGTCAATGCATTTATGTGCATAATTCAAATTTGAACTACATGCGCATGCTCCAGTGCATATAAATTGGTTGAAAAATCAAATATGTGTCCTTGGGTGCATGCTTAGGACCCATGCAAGAAATGGGAATGAATTTCAAACACCAGAGCACCGTTGATTGCCGGCAAAACATTGAGATGACTGGTTTTTAAATTCTTGTAAATCCAAAACTCATCTGAAATTCATGAAACTTGGCATGCTATCATGGAGCGGCATCAACATGCCGTGGTAAAATTTTTGTCCCATTTGGGGCAGGTTTGGGTATATGCTTCTCACAAACCGGAGCTTCTCACAACAAGCATGATGGTTTTCGTTAGGGAACGCCCCACCGTTGGGGATGGAATGATATCCATTGCCTCTTATTGATTTTAATTTTTTTCGTGTCAACATAGAACAACATGAGTGTTTCCTGAATTTTTCTGTTTTTCAGGGTTCGTTTGGACATTTTTATGCATCATCTGAGTCTTCAATGCATTTATGTGCATAATTCAAATTTGAACCACATGCGCATGCTCCAGTGCATATAAATTGGTTGAAAAATCAAATCCGTGTCCTTGGGTGCATGGTTAGGTCCCATGCAAGAAATGGGAATGAATTTCAAACACCAGCGCGCCGTTGATTGCCGGCAAAACATTGAGATACTTTGTTTTTAAATTCTAGTAAATCTAAAACTCGTCTGAAATTCATGAACCTTGGAATGCTATCATGGAAGGGCACTTTAATATCTCAAACGTTTGTATAATTCAAACCGTGTGCGTTCGGTTAACCATTCACGTGACGCCATGTGTCTTGGTTTTAATGGCTATAGGAGGTGCTGTGTGGACAACTGCTTGACTGAACGGGAGGTGCGCGAGCGCAGTCCGGTGCGTACGCTCACCGGGAAGCGTACAAACTGTTCAACGCATGATCTATGCATCTCTCCAACGCAAACGGTTCAAATTACAGTATGCAAATTAAAGCCAGACTTCGGCGCTAAGACAAGAAACACTGCGATTGGTCAAAATATGCAGCTAAAAATTAATAGTTCTCACCGGACTAAGCATAGATTTCATTCATACTAGAGATTAAGCAGTCGTTCTCACCGAGAAGCGAGACAGCCTTGGACCGCCGCCCGCCTCACACCCACTGGTCTATATTAATGGCGCCGCCGAGCGGCCGCACCACCCATCCTCACCACACACACAATTCCTCTCTCTCCACCCGCATCCTCGATGCCGCTCTGAGTCCTCAAAGCTGTCAGTGTACGAGGATGCCGCTGAAGCGCCCCATCGGAGGGAGTAGCGACGCCGGGGCTGCTGAAGCGCCGGAGCATGACGTGAATATGGAGATAGAGGTTTCCGTCCCCGCTGACGAGGTGGAGAACGAGGCTGCCAACAAGCGGAGGCGGGTCGAGAAAGAACCGCAAGTGACTCCAGCAGGCCTAGACTTCATCAACAACCTCCCCGATGATATGTTGATAGTCATCATATCCCTCCTCCCAATCAAATATCGGGCGAGGATAGCCGCCCTTTCCCGGTGGTGGCGCACCCTATGGCTCCGCACCCCCGTCGACCTCCTCGACGCCCACAAGCTCTGCCATGGCTATCACCAAAGCTTGGATGCATTCTCCTAGATCCTCGGCAGTCATGATGGCCCAATCAAAGGCCTTATCGCGGGCAAGTTCTGTTCCAATGGCAAGGATGTAACACCCTGGATGTAATTTTCCCAATTTGTACTCCAACTCTTGCCGTTTCCGGCGTTAAGTTATATTTATTTCTTGGGTTCGGGTTTGTCTCCGTTTGTGTTTTCGTTTTTCATGCATCTCATATCATGTCATCATGTGCATTGCATTTGCATACGTGTTCATCTCATGCATTCGAGCATTTTCCCCGTTGTCCGTTTTGCATTCCGGTGCTTCGTTCTCCTCCGGTGGTCATTTCTAGCTTTCTTTCGTGTGTGGGGATTAAACATTTCCGGATTGGACCGAGACTTGCCAAGCGGCCTTGGTTTATCACCGGTAGACCGCCTGTCAAGTTTCGTATAATTTGGACTTCGTTTGATACTCCAACGGTTAACCGAGGGACCGATAAGGCCTTGTGTGTGTTGCAGCCCAACAGCCCCCGCTCCTCTCCGCCTCCAGCGCCGCCGCCCCTTTCGGCTCCGGTGGCCGGAGCAGCCGCCGCCGCCGCGCTGCCTCTCCATCCACCGGCGCGCGCCCCCGTCCAAGCCGGCCCCGCGCCGCCGCCGCCGGCCTCGGGAAGCGCGCCACGGCCGCCGCCCTGTCGTCCTCTACACTGACCGGCCGGATCCCGCGTCTCCGGCGACCTCGACCTCAACTCCGGCGAGCTTCAAGTCCAACTCTGGCGTGCATCGGTTCCCGTGCCCGATCAGGATCTCAGATCCGAAATATCTCGGTTGACTTTCGCTCCCGAACCCTAATTTTTATGCTAACTTTGACCAGCCATATCTCCGCATCCGTAGCTCCGTTTTGGACAGATAGTATATCAAAATGTTCGTCTCGACGAGTACATCATTTCATTCCATTGCATCATTTTCATTTGAGTTCATCTTGATGCCTAAAATGCTGTTAGAAGGAGGCTTCGTGAGTTAATTGTCAGATCTGCTAGTTCATCTTAGACTTTTGTCAGTTTTGCCATGATTATTGTGTGCATGATATGCCTGTGAGTCCTTCATATGTTTTGTTAAGCATCTTGTCTTCTTTCCACAGGTGCAAACCATGCATTTTTAGGATGTGTGTGGTGACTTGTGCAAGCTTGCAAAGTGAGGCACCCGGTAAATCTGTTTTCAGGGACTTAGTTGTTTTCACCAAGTCTGGGATATTTTAGTTCATGATGCCATGTGTTCAGCTTGTTTCCTAGTGATCCGTGCCTCTTTTGAGGATGATCAATAAAGGAGTTTTGTTAATCATGTTGTGCTCTATCCATCCATGTCTTTGTTTGCAATTATGGAGCACCCTAGCTTGAGTCAATCGAGCTCTACTTTTGCTTCATGGTGAATCTGGGCAGATCGTCAACTCGTTTGCGATTTTGCCGATGTTATTATAGTTGATCCGTGCATGCTATGCCTTTGTTCTTGCCATGTCTAGCTTGTATTTTGTGCCTTCTTTATGGGTGTATGCTTGCCTTGCCATGACTTGCACCATGGTGAGTGCATCGAGCTTGTTTACATGCCTTCGTGAGTTATATTTCAGCATGTCTCAGTTTTCACTAAGCCTGTAAACTGATTGTGTTTTAGCTATGTTCGTGTGCCCGTTAGTATATTTCGTGATCCCTTTTGGCCCTAGGTCACTTTGGGACTTTTGTTAAACTAGTTGAGTAGCTCCATGCCATGTTCTTACTTGTCTTAATCAGGTCATGTATCATGTTGTTTTGCTGCTCCGAAGAGGGCTTCGTGATCTGAAATTTCAGACAAGTGTTAATTTCACTAAGTCTGAGATCTGTTTTGCATTTGCGTTTTTGACATGCTTGTTTGAACCTCATAATGGACGAATTGGCCGAGGCTCAGTGCTAGTCTTTTGTTAAGCATCTTGTGTGCATCCCTTCCATGTATTTTGTTGTGATGTTTGGTCGCTGTAGAATGTTCATCTCATTACATTTAGGTGCCTACTTACTGTAAATCGCAGACCGGTGTCATTCTTAAAATGCTTGCCATTTCCAAACCGTAACTCCGATTCTGATGATCTTTATATCGTTTTCAAGCGATCTCATCTCATATTTCCAGTGTCACCCTTGGAATTCCAAGTTGAGGCCAGGTTCATGCATTTCTTATCATATCTTGCATTTTGCATCCCGCATCGCATACCGCATAGCATATCATCATTTCATCATAACGCTTGATCCTTGCACGTGGTTGATTGTGTCCTTGTTGCTTGTTTGTCTTGTTTGGGTAGAGCCGGGAGACGAGTTCGCTACGGAGGAGCCCGTTGAGTTTTCTTGTGAGGATCCAGTCAACTCTGACAACTGTGCAGGCAAGATGATCATACCCTCGAAATCACTACTATCTTTGCTATGCTAGTTTGCTCGCTCTTTTGCTTTGCCAATGCTACGATGCCTACCTTTTGCTTGTCAGCCTCCCAATTGCCATGTTGAACCTCTAACCCACCATGTCCTAGCAAACCGTTGATTGGCTATGTTACCGCTTTGCTCAGCCCCTTCTTATAGCGTTGCTAGTTGCAGGTGAAGATTGGAGCCGTTCCTTGTTGGAACATTTATTTACTTGTTGGGATATCATTATATTGCTATGTTATATTAATGCATCTATATACTTGGTAAAGGGTGGAAGGCTCGGCCTCTCGCCTAGTGTTTTGTTCCACTCTTGCCGCCCTAGTTTCCGTCATATCGGTGTTATGTTCCCGGATTTTGCGTCCCTCACGCGGTTGGGCTATAATGGGAACCCCTTGATAGTTCGCCTTGATTAAAGCTTTTCCAGCAATGCCCAACATTGGTTTTACCATTTGCCACCTAGCCTCTTTTTCCCTTGGGTTTCCGGAGCCCGAGGGTCATCTTTATTTTAGCCCCCCACGGGCCAGTGCTCCTCTGAGTGTTGGTCCGACTGAGTAGACTGCGGGGCCACCTCGGGGCAACTTGAGGGCTGGTTTTACTCATAGGATGTCTCATCTGATTGTGCCCTGAGAACGAGATATGTGCAGCTCCTATCGGGATTTGTCGGCACATTCGGGCGGTGTTGCTGGACTTGTTTTAACCTGTCGAATCGTCTTGTTGTACCGGATACCGAGTCTGATCGGTGTGTCTTGGGTGGAGGTCTATTCCTTCGTTGACCGTGAGAGCTTGTCATGGGCTAAGTTGGGACTCCCCTGCAGGGATTGAACTTTCGAAAGCCGTGCCCGCGGTTATGGGCAGATGGGAATTTGTTAATGTCCAGTTGTAGATAACTTGAACTAAACTTAATTATAATGAATCAACTGTGTGTGTTACCGTGATGGCCCCTTCTCGGCAGAGTCCGGGAAGTGGACACCGTGTTGGAGTTATGCTTGCGCAGGCTGTTCCTCTAGATTCTCGCTCGCGCTTTGCCTCCTCTTCTCGCTCTCTTTTGCGTATAAGTTAGCCACCGCATATGCTAGTCGCTTGCTGCAGCTCCACATATACTTGCCTTATCCTTCCTATAAGCTTAAATAGTTTTGATCGCGAGGGTGCGAGATTGCCGAGTCCCTGTGGCTCACAGATACTATAACTCCAGATGCAGGTCAAGGTGATTCCGCTCCAGGTGACGATTACGAGCTCAAGTGGGAGTTCGACGAGGACTCTCAGCGTTACTACGTGTCTTTTCCTGATGATCAGTAGTGGTGCCTAGTTGGGGTTCGATTCAGGGCCTTGTCGCATGTTGGGTTCTTTTCTATTTTGGCGCCGTAGTCGGTCCATGAGTGTTTGTCTGATGGATGTTATTTATGTACTCTGAAGTGACGTGGCAAGTGTAAGCCAACTATGTATCTCCCCTTTTATTATATATATTACATGGGATGTTGTGATGATTTCCTAACTTGCGACATTGCTTTCAATGCAGTTATGTCTCTAAGTCGTGCCTCGACACGTGGGAGCTATAGCCACATCGAGGGCGTGACAAGTTGGTATCAGAGCCTTCCCCGACCTTAGGAGCCCCATTGCTTGATCGTTTTAGCAGCCGAGTTGTGTCTAGAAAAATGTTTTGAGTCTTTAGGAATTATATATCGGAGAGTTTAGGAATTCTTTTTACTTCCCAGTCTCCTCATCGCTCTGGTAAGGCATCCTGACGTAGAGTTTTGACTCTCCTCTTCTCAATTTTCACTAAAAAAAATTTAGGATCATGCGAGTATCTTGGAATCGTTCCGATGGCTTATGATGAGAACATTGACTTGGTGCCTCCTGTCAGGGGTTTAGTGGAAGTGTCCCTGGGAGTTGAGCTCTGAGGTGTTGTCATCATAATTTTATCGTTGCAATTCTGGAATACTTGAGATATGTTCGCCGACATCGAAAATCTCTTTTATGCAGTTCGTTGGTGAGATAACCTCGACGCCACCCAGTACTGGGGCGGGAGTTCGGGAGTATCGCCATAACTTGTATAACGGATGCTTTTCGAAGGTTGAGGTAGATGGTTTCCGAAGGTTTCTTGGTTATGTGTTGAAGGATGGATACAGCTGAATGTAGGATTTGCTAGTTTGGGTGAGATATTATGCTTCCCCTGTATCCCCAACACCTGATTGCATAACCGGAAAATTTTGGGAGTTTCATAGGTGGGAATTCTCGTAGCTCTAGTTCTTCTTCCATGGATATTGGTTTGAGATTGGGATTTCTTACCGATTATTCGTTCTTGATTCGTACCTTGTTGATTTAATTCTTCTACCTAATTCTACGTGGCTTTGCAATTTAGGGATATGTGACCACTTCAAGAAGAATGCACTCGTTCATTTTGTTCGGATGTGAATACTTTATGTTGCAATTTTCATTCCGTTGGTTTCAGCTTCATTTATCTGTCTTTGTGCTAACGGTGGTCAACCTCTTCAGGATGGCTCCCGCTAAGAGCACCAGTCAGAACCAGAATCAAGATCCGCCACCACCTCCACCTCCTCCAGAGGCATGGCAAGCTGTGATGGCCGCAACCAATGCAAACACTCAGCTGATCATGCAAATTCTTCAAGAGCGCAATCAAGGCAGTCAAGGGAATCAAGGCAGCAATCAGAGTCACTTTGCTACACTCAACCAGTTCCTTGCTAACGGGCCAAAGACTTTCAGCAATTGTGTTGAGGCAACCGATGCTGACGATTGGCTTGTGGATCTGTGTAAGCATTTCGAGTGCAGTAACGTCAGGCCTGAGGACTTTGTCAAGTTCGCTTCCTTCCAACTCAAAGATCAAGCTACAGAATGGTTCCAGCAGTACAAGGATTCCAGAGATGGACGTGTTATCACTTGGGATGATTTCCGTCGAGATTTCCGAGCTCATCATATTCCGCAGAGTGTGGTTGAAAGCAAGCGTGAGGAATTCCGCAATCTGAAGCAAGGTTCTTTGTCTGTCTATGACTACAACAAGTTGTTCCAGAAGCTTGCCCGCTTTGCCAAGCAGGACGTGCCTGATGAGAAGAGCATGATATATCAGTTCAGGGGTGGTCTCAGAGAAGACATTCAGCTCGCTCTTGTTCTCTTTGAGCCCTTGAGGTACGATGAGTTCTACAACATGGCACTGAAGCAAGAGGCTGCTCAGTTGAGGTGTGATGCTTCCAGGAAGCGAGTCAGAGATTTTACTTCTTCTTTCTCTACTCAAGTGGCCAAGCAGCAGAAGTTTTGGCTTCCTCCTCCTCCGTTTCGTCAGCCGTTTCAGCAGAAGAGCAAAGGTGGCAGTGGTTCTTCCCACCCACCCAACCCTGGCTTTCAGAACAAGACTTCGTCTCAAGCTCCAAGACCGAGTGCTCCGTACCACCGTCCGCTTTCAGAGGTCACGTGCAACAAGTGCCAAGAAAAGGGTCACTATGCCAACAAGTGTTTCAACCAGAGGCGTCTTCCTCCTCCTCCTCCTGTCAGATCGGCAAATACAGCTGTGGTCAAGCATAATCCAAAACATGCCAAGGTCAACTTGATGAACGCAGCTCAGGCAGAGGATTCTTCAGATGTCATCATGGGTAACCTTCCTGTTAATGATATTCCTGCAAAAGTACTTTTTGATACTGGTGCATCGCATTCTTTCTTGTCATGCCCATTTGCTTCGAAGCACAATGTTGATACCGATATTATGCCCAAAGTCATGCAAGTTGTTTCTCCCGGCAAGCTTTTGACTTCTAGTTTGGTTGCTCCCGATGTCTCTATCACGTTGGGCGATTACAAGTTTCTCTCTTCTCCGGTGGTTCTTGGTAACTCGGATATTGATCTTATTCTCGGGATGGATTGGCTTTCTAAGCACAAGGCTCAGCTTGATTGTGCAACCAGGCAGATTCAATTGACTCATTCGTCTGAGTATGTAATTGTCTTTGCCGCTCGGGATGATACTATCCGTCTGCTTTATCTCAATGAGAAGGGTGAATTGGACGCTATTTCGCAAATTCCAGTCGTTTGCGAATATCAAGACGTCTTTCCAGAAGAGCTCCCAGGAATGCCTCCGCACCGGCCAGTTGAATTCGTTATTGAACTTGAGCCTGGCACGGAACCTGTGTGCAAACGTCCTTACAAGCTCGGACCTGAAGAGTTGAAGGAGCTGAAGAAGCAACTCGATGAGCAAGAAAGAATGGGTCTCATCCGGCCTAGTTCTTCTCCGTGGGGTTGTGGTGTTCTTTTTATGAAGAAGAAGGATGGAACGGACCGACTTTGTGTTGATTACCGTCCAGTGAACAAGAAGACCATCAAGAACAAATACCCACTTCCCAACATCAATGAGCTGTTCGAACAACTCAAAGGCGCCCAAGTATTCTCCAAGCTTGATCTCCGTATGGGTTATCACCAGATTCGCATTCGTGAAGAAGATATTCCCAAGACAGCATTCAGAACAAGCTTTGGTTCATATGAATACACTGTCATGTCTTTTGGCCTCGCCAACGCTCCTCCGACGTTCTCTCGCATGATGAATTTCATCTTCAATGCCTACACCAATGACTTCGTTTTGGTCTATCTCAATGACATTCTAGTTTTCTCCAAGAACAAGGAAGATCATGCCAAGCACTTGCGTTTGGTTCTTGATAAGCTCAGGGAACATCAGTTCTACGCCAAGTACTCCAAGTGTGAATTTTGGCTCGATGAGGTTCTTTATCTTGGTCATATCATCTCTGCCAAGGGCATTTCCGTGAATCCTGAGAAGGTGTCTGCAATTGTGAATTGGGAACCTCCTCAGAACGTGAAGCAACTTCACAGTTTTCTCGGTCTCGCAAGCTATTGCCGAAGATTCATTGAAAATTTTTCCAAGATCGCGAAGCCTCTCTCTAATCTTCTTCAGAAGCACGTCAAGTACGTTTGGTCTCCGGAGTGTGATATTGCTTTCAACACTTTGAAAGAGAAGTTGATCACTGCTCCAGTTTTGACTCCGCCTGATGAATCCAGGCCGTACGAGGTCTTTTGTGATGCCTCTTTCCAAGGTCTTGGCGTAGTTTTGATGCAAGAGAAGAAAGTTGTTGCTTATACATCTCGCCAGTTGAAGCCTAATGAGAAGAACTACCCCACTCATGATCTCGAGTTGGCGGCAGTTGTGCATGCTCTGTTGACTTGGAGACATCTTCTATTGGGAAGAAAAGTGGATATTTTCACTGATCACAAGAGTCTCAAGTACATCTTCACTCAGCCTAATCTCAACCTAAGGCAAACTCGATGGGTTGAAATGATTCAAGAGTATAATCCGAGTATCGAGTATACTCCAGGCAAGGCCAATGTGATTGCTGACGCTTTGAGCAGAAAGGCTTACTGCAACAGTCTGATTCTCAAGCCTTATCAACCCGAGCTTTTTGAAGCTTTCCGCAAACTTAATCTGCAAGTTTTTCCTCAAGGTTTCCTCGCCAACCTTCAAGTCTCTCCTACCTTAGAAGACCAGATTCGCCAAGCCCAGCTTCTTGATGCTATGGTGAAAAAGGTGAAGATTGGGATTGCCAAGAGTCAGTCCAAGTACAAGTGCTACCGCCTTGATGACAAGGACACTCTCTTCTTCGAGGATCGTATTGTTGTGCCCAAAGGTGACCTCTGTCAAGTGATCATGAACGAGGCTCACAATTCTCTCCTCTCCATCCACCCTGGGAGCACGAAGATGTATCAGGACCTCAAGCAAGCTTATTGGTGGACTCGAATGAAGCGCGAGATCGCTCAATTCGTGAATGAATGTGATGTCTGCAGAAGAGTGAAGGCAGAACACCAAAGGCCAGCTGGTCTCCTCCAACCTCTCGCATTCCAGAATGGAAGTTTGACCACATTGAGATGGACTTCGTGACTGGGTTTCCAAAGTCCAAGCGTGGCAATGATGCTATATTTGTTGTCATCGATAAACTCACCAAAGTGGCTCACTTTCTGCCTATCAAAGAGTCGATCACTGTAGCTCAATTGGCGGAACTCTATACCTCTCACATTGTCTCTCTGCACGGTATTCCTCAAGTGATCTCTTCAGACCGTGGCAGCATCTTTACCTCGAAGTTTTGGGATTATTTTCAGAAGGCCATGGGCACCAACATCCGCTTCAGCACTGCTTTCCATCCTCAAACAAGCGGTCAAGTCGAGCGTGTCAACCAGATTCTTGAAGATATGCTCAGGGCTTGTGTGATCTCCTTCGGCATGAAATGGGAGGATTGTCTACCTTATGCTGAATTCTCCTATAACAACAGTTTTCAAGCAAGTTCGGGCAAGGCCCCATTTGAAATTCTGTATGGCAGGAAGTGCCGTACCCCTCTCAACTGGTCTGAAACCGGTGAACGTCAGCTGCTGGGTAATGACATAATCACAGAAGAAGAAGAAATGTGCAAAGTCATTCGTGATAACCTCAAAGCAGCCCAATCCCACCAGAAGAGCTACTATGATAGTAAGCACCGTGATTTGGCTTTTGAGATCGGAGATCATGTTTACCTCCATGTCTCACCTATGAAAGGTACTCGTCGCTTCGGTATCAAAGGGAAGCTTGCCCCTAGATACGTGGGACCTTTCAAGATTGTCAGCAAGAGAGGCGACCTCGCCTATCAACTCGAGCTTCCTTCAAACTCTGCAAATGTTCATGACGTGTTCCATGTCTCTCAGCTTCGAAAGTGCTTCAAGACTCCTGACCGCACCGTCAACTTCGAGGACATTGAGCTCCAAGAAGATCTCTCCTATCATGAGCACCCAGTTGCTATTCTTGAAGAGACTGAACGCAAGACTCGCAACAAGTCAATCAAATTTCTCAAAGTCAAGTGGTCACACCATTCCGACCGTGAAGCTACCTGGGAACGCGAGGATCACCTCCGTTCTGAGTACCCGGAGTTCTTTCAGTCCTAGATCTCGGGACGAGATCTTTTCGTAGTGGTGGAGTGTTGTAACACCCCGGATGTAATTTTCCCAATTTGTACTCCAACTCTTGCCGTTTCCGGCGTTAAGTTATATTTATTTCTCGGGTTCGGGTTTGTCTCCGTGTGTGTTTCTGTTTTTCATGCATCTCATATCATGTCATCATGTGCATTGCATTTGCATACGTGTTCATCTCATGCATTCGAGCATTTTCCCCGTTGTCCGTTTTGCATTCCGGCGCTTCATTCTCCTCCGGTGGTCATTTCTAGCTTTCTTTCATGTGTGGGGATTAAACATTTCTGGATTGGACCGAGACTTGCCAAGCGGCCTTGGTTTATCACCGGTAGACCGCCTGTCAAGTTTCGTATCATTTGGACTTCGTTTGATACTCCAACGGTTAACCGAGGGACCGATAAGGCCTTGTGTGTGTTGCAGCCCAACACCCCTCCAATTTGGCCCAAAACCCACCAAACTCTGCTCCATGTCCTAGAGCGTTCGATCACGATAGCGTGGCCGAAAACCGCACCTCATTTGGACTCTCCTAGCTCCACTTATGCCCATAAATAGCCCCCCCCCCCCCCTTTTCGGGATCTCGGATCCTCCCCGTCCTAACCTAAAAAAAACAGATCCGCGCCGACGGACATGTCCGGAGCCGCGGACACGTCCGCCGCCCGCCGCAGCCACCCGCGTCGCAACGCGTGGCAACCGGCCACACCCGCCGCCGCCGAGCCCGCCTGGCCCGCCCGGCCCCCGCGCCGCCACCTGGGCCCGAGCGCCCCCGCTCCTCTCCGCCTCCAGCGCCGCCGCCCCTTCCGGCTCCGGTGGCGGAGCAGCCGCGCGCCGCCGCGCCGCCTCTCCATCCCCGGCGTCGCGCCCCTGTCCGAGCCGGCCCCGGCCCGCCGCCGCCGGCCCTCGGGCGCGCCAGCCGCCGCCCCGTCGTCCTCTACACTGACCGGCCGGATCCCGCGCGGTCTCCGGCGACCTCGACCTCAACTCCGGCGAGCTTCAAGTCCAATCTCCGGCGTGCATCGGTTCCGTGCCCGATCTGGATCTCAGATCCGAAATATCTCGGTTTGACTTTCGCTCCCGAACCCTAATTTTTGTTCTGATTTGACCTGTCATTTTCATCCGTAGCTCCGTTTTGGACTATAGTATATCAAAATGTTCGTCTCGACGAGTACATCATTTCATTCCATTGCATCATTTTCATTTGAGTTCATCTTGATGCCCAAAATGCTGTTAGAAGGAGGCTTCGTGAGTTAATTGTCAGATCTGCTAGTTCATCTTAGACTTTTGTCATTTTTGCCATGATTATTGTGTGCATGATATGCCTGTGAGTCCTTCATATGTTTTGTTAAGCATTTTGTCTTCTTTCCAGAGGTGCAAACCATGCATTTTTAGGATGTGTGTGGTGACTTGTGCAAGCTTGCAAAGTGAGGCACCCGGTGAAATCTGTTTTCAGGACTTAGTTGTTTTCACTAAGTCTGGGATATTTTAGTTCATGATGCCATGTGTTCAGCTTGTTTCCTAGTGATCCGTGCCTCTTTTGAGGATGATCAGTAAAGGAGTTTTGTTAATCATGTTGCTCTATCCATCCATGTATTTTGTTTGCAATTATGGAGCACCCTAGCTTGAGTCAATCGAGCTCTACTTTTGCTTCATGGTGAATCTGGGCAGATCGTCAACTCGTTTGCGATTTTGCCGATGTTATTATAGTTGATCCCTTGCATGCTATGCCTTTGTTCTTGCCATGTCTAGCTTGTATTTTGTGCCTTCTTTAATGGGTGTATGCTTGCCTTGCCATGACTTGCACCGTGGATGAGTGCATCGAGCTCGTTTACATGCCTTCGTGAGTTATATTTCAGCATGTCTCAGTTTTCACTAAGTCTGAAAACTGATTGTGTTTTAGCTATGTTCGTGTGCCCGTTAGTATATTTTGTGATCCCTTTTGGCCTCAGGTCACTTTGGGACTTTTGTTAAGTTTGTTGAGTAGCTCCATGCCATATTCTTACTTGTCTTAATCAGGTCATGTATCATGTTTTTTTGCTGCTCCGAAGAGGGCTTCGTGATCTGAAATTCAGACAAGTGTTAATTTCACTAAGTCTGGAATCGGTTTTGCATTTGCGTTTTTTCCATGCTTGTTTGAACCTCTTAATGGATGAATTGGCCGTGGCTCAGTGCTAGTATTTTGTTAAGCATCTTGTGTGCATCCCTTTCATGTATTTTTTTGTCATGTTTGGTGGCTGTAGCATGTTCATTTCATTGCATTTAGATGCCTACTTGCTAAAAATCGCAGACCGGTGTCATTCTTAAAACGCTTGCCATTTCCAAACCGTAACTCCGATTCCGATGATCTTTATATCGTTTTCAAGCGATTTCATCTCATCTTTCCAGTGGCACCCTTGGAATTCCAAGTTGAGGCCAGGTTCATGCTTTTCCTGTCATATCTTGCATTTTGCATCCCGCATCGCATCCCGCATAACATGCCATCATTTCATCTCATTGCTTGGTCTTGCACGTGGTTGATTGTATTCTTGTTGCTTGTTTGTCTTGTTTGGGTAGAGCTGGGAGACGAGTTCGCAACCGAGGAGCCCGTTGAGTTTGCTTGTGAGGATCCAGTCAACTCTGACAACTGTGCAGGCAAGATGATCATACCCTCGAAATCACTACTATCTTTGCTATGCTAGTTTGCTCGCTCTTGCTATGCCAATGCTACGATGCCTATCATTTGCTTGTCAGCCTCCCAATTGCCATGTCAAACCTTTAACCCACCTTGTCCTAGCAAACCGTTGATTGACTATGTTACCGCTTTGCTCAGCCCCTCTTATAGCGTTGCTAGCTGCAGGTGGAGTTTGGAGGCCGTTCCTTGTTGGAACATTTATTTACTTGTTGGGATATCATTATATTGCTTTGTTATCTTAATGCATCTATATACTTGGTAAAGGGTGGAAGGCTCGGCCTCTCGTCTAGTGTTTTGTTCCACTCTTGCCGCCCTAGTTTCCGTCATATCGGTGTTATGTTCCCGGATTTTGCGTTCCTTACGCGGTTGGGTTGTAATGGGAACCCCTTGATAGTCCGCCTTGATTAAAGCTTTTCCAGCAATGCCCAACCTTGGTCTTACCATTTGCCACCTAGCCTCTTTTTCCCTTGGGTTACCGGAGCCCAAGGGTTATCTTATTTTAAACCCCCCCGGGCCAGTGCTCCTCTGAGTGTTGGTCCGACCGAGTAGACTGCGGGGCCACCTCAGGGCAACTTGAGGGTTGGTTTTACTCGTAGGATGTCTCATCTGAGTGTGCCCTGAGAAAGAGATATGTGCAGCTCCTATCGGGATTTGTCGGCACATTCGGGCGGTGTTGCTGGTCTTGTTTTAACCTGTCGAATTGTCTTGTTGTACCGGGTTACCGAGCCTGATCGGTGTGTCTCGGGTGGAGGTCTATTCCTTCGTTGACCGTGAGAGCTTGTTATGGGCTAAGTTGGGACTCCCCTGCAGGGATTGAACTTTCGAAAGCCGTGCCCGCGGTTATGGGCAGATGGGAATTTGTTAATGTCCGGTTGTAGATAACTTGAATCTTAATTAATTAAAATGAATCAACCGTGTGTGTTACCGTGATGGCCTCTTCTCGGCGTAGTCCGGGAAGTGGACACGGTGTTGGAGTTATGCTTGCGCAGGTTGTTCTTCTAGATTCTCGCTCGCGCTTTGCCTCCTCTTCTCGCTCTCTTTTGCGTATAAGTTAGCCACCATATATGCTAGTCGCTCGCTGCAGCTCCACATATACTTGCCTTATCCTTCCTATAAGCTTAAATAGTTTTGATCGCGAGGGTGCGAGATTGCCGAGTCCCTGTGGCTCACAGATACTATAACTCCAGATGCAGGTCAAGGTGATTCTGCTCCAGGTGACGATTACGAGCTCAAGTGGGAGTTCGACGAGGACTCTCAGCGTTACTACGTGTCTTTTCCTGATGATCAGTAGTGGTGCCTAGTTGGGGTTCGATTCAGGGCCTTGTCGCATGTTGGGTTCTTTTCTATTTTGGCGCCGTAGTCGGGCCATGAGTGTTTGTCTGATGGATGTTATTTATGTACTCTGATGTGACGTGGCGAGTGTAAGCCAACTATGTATCTCCCCTTTTATTATATATATTACATGGGATGTTGTGATGATTTCCTAACTTGCGACATTGCTTTCAATGCGGTTATGTCTCTAAGTCGTGCCTCGACACGTGGGAGCTATAGCCGCATCGAGGGCGTGACAAAGGAACGAGCTAAGCTTGATGAGTGGTTCCGATCCCGCGCCATAGATCATCTCGAGAAGCTAAGTTATAATGATGGGCATCTGCGCTTGCTGCCAACGCCCGTGCTCCGCTTCGCGCCCACGCTGCGCCTCGCCAAGTTCATGAACTGCCATTCCCCCCCTTAATGACGCGCACGCTCTTTTTCGACCATGACTGAAGCACCTCGAGCTCATCGCCGTCCGCATCCCAAAGGATGACATGGAGCGCCTGCTCCGCAGCTGTATTGCACTCGAGTTCCTTCGTCTTCAGGCGATGAATTGGTCGAGTACCTTGTACATCACCTCCAGGACTCTCCGGACTATTTATGTGTGTTGCAGGTGCTGCAATGAGAGATCACAAAAGGTGGACCATAATATGGTCATCCAGGACACACCTTTACTTGAGAGATTAGTTGTAGTTGATCAACAAGGTCCAACAAGAATCAATGTCATTTATGCGCCCAAATTGAAAGTGGTGGGCTACTCATCTGTAAAATACTACAACTTTCAGGTACAACAATCGCCTTATATACCTCTCCTTCTTGATATCAACATTATTTCTAGTTTTGAAGATGTATGTTCGTCTGTCATCCAGTGAAGCTTCACCCAGACTCTTGGCACAGTGAAGGTCTTGGCACTAGAATCTGTCGTCCCCAACCTGGACCAAGTTTTCAGTTGCCTGAGATGCTTTCCGTGCCTGAAGAAGCTATATATCGAGGTGATGTTCCTTTCCTGTTAAATTTTAACCATAAGGTTACAATCGTCCATAAGCATTTCTCCTTTGGATTCATCTATACTAGTTTTCGTATGGAATTTTCATCCAATCCAACCTCTTGTGAAGAAGGCTACATATTTCTAGATTGTAATCAAATGCCCACGTTGGTGCATTTTACAAATCCTGCAAACCAAATGGGCGTGTAGTAGTGTTCAAAACTACATGTAGGCACTAACACGTTCTCTCCTTTTGCAGTGCATATTAGGCCCGGTGGAAGATGTTTATAATGACAATCACATCGAATGCCTAGATCTGCATCTCTCAAATATTACTTTGAACTCCTACCGAGGGACCCCACCGGAGATTACACTCGCTAGGTTCTTTCTTGCCAGAGCAAAGGTGCTGAGGGTACTAAGGTTGAACATGCATTTAATTAGGAAAGATCAATGGTATGATTATCAGAGCCGACAGGTACCGTGAAATGGAAGTGCCTCGAAGAATGCCAAACTTCGCATTGGAAGAGCATATGGCAAAGCAATTGGAAATTATTGTGTCAAACCCATACATGACTTATCAGCGGCTGATCCCTTTTCAGAAATGACGCAACTTGCAATGTTTGAATTTGGGTGATGTAATCTTTGAATTTGAACCTTGCAATATTTATGGTATTTGTTATATTGAACCATTTCTGTTCTCTTGTCTCAACGCAAACACTTCATCCGGGTGAACCGCATGTCGTACATCGCACACACCTTGATCTGGCTGACCATTTCTTTTGTGTTGCCTAATCACAAACAGTTCATCCGAGTGAACTGTATGCTGTACATCACACACACCTTGATCTGGCTGACCGTTTCTTTTGTGTTGCCTAATAACAAACAGTTCATCCGACTGAATAGTATGTTGTACATCATACACACCTTCATCTGGCTGCCCATTTCTTTTGTTCCTCCTCATCGAAAATGGTTAATTGAACTAAACCGTATGCCCTGAATCGCGCACGCAACTAAAATCTGAACCATGTTTGATGCATCCGTCATCGCAAACGTTTGCACCTCTTTTGACGGGTTTTTTCACCACCGTTTACGATTATTGCATCACACACAGTTTCGTCGAAGGGTCTCTGATCATAGTGTCACGTTAGCAGCATCCTGCAGTAGTGAATATCCCTTAGTTTCCTTATGGACCCTGCTGCCACAGGATGGTAGGACAAAATATGTCATGCAAGTTGTTTTCCATAAGCATGTATGACTATTTACGGAATACATGCCTACATTATATTTATGAACTGTAGCTAGTTCTGTGTCGCCCTAGGTTATGACTATTATATGATGAATATCATCCAACGAATGCACCGGTCCAATGCATACGAGTTTTCCACATATTTTTCTTGCTAAGTTACTATTGCTATTGCTATTGCTATTGTTACAACTGCTACAAAATCATTACTGCTGTTACCGTTACCACTATTATTGTTACCTCTACTATCAAACTATCATATTACTGTGGTACTTATCACTTTGCTGCAGATATTTAATCTCCAGGTGTGGTTGAATTGACAAATCAACTGCTAATACTTACAAATATTCTTTGGCCCCCACTGGCGCGCGTCGGTACTAAACAAACGGTTTTTAACCCCTTTCCGCGACGGCATTTGGAACCGTCGCCAAGTGAGTGTGTGCGCTAGCGTGTTCTTCGCACACGACCCAGAAATCATTGGGGATAGGCCCTCCTGGAACCCAGGCTGGGGCCGTGTGCGATCGGGCAAGGCATCGAAACCCAATCATTTCCGTAGGTATGTACATCCCACACGATAATCTGAGAAAATCATTTCTGTAGGTATGTACATCCCACACAGTGAATCCCAGAAAAACATTTCCGTTCGTATGTATATCACACACAGTCAATCCAAGGAATACGTTTCTGTTCTTATGTACATCCCACACAGTCAATCCAGGGAACATGTTTCCGTTCGGACATACATTCCACACAGTTTTATGTGTAGGCTCGTGTGTGAAAGGTGTAACTATCATACACGGTTTGCCATAACTGTTTGCATTTATCAACTATATCATACACGATTTGATGAAGAAAACCGTGTGACATTGGGCAATCCATCACAAGTGCTTTTTCTGCTAGAACCATTTGCAAAGGTCCATGACACATTTAGCAGGTTTATTAGTTTACAATTAATAATTCCAGTATTACTCAAATTCACATTTCATATCGAACATCTGTTTGCCAATTTCATAGCAGGCACATAAATATATCATAACATCACAGTACGGTAGCTACATGAAAACAACACAGTACAACATATAGCTAGTTCAACTTCATAAGAACAATATATTCATTTCCCTAATCGAGATCATCCAGGCTCGTCTTATCCACCTCTGCTTTTAGTTCAGTAAGAACCCGTCTTGCATGGGCCAACTGGTAAAGTGCCTCCTCCTTCGCCAACACCATCTTAGCAAAGTCTGATTTAAAAAAATCTGAGCTCATTCTCCACCTTCAACTTTTTATCCCGCATCTTGAAATATGCTTCAGCGTTGACAACACTTTCTCTAAGCCTACGTGTGTTCTCTTCCTCATACATGCTCCAGAGCTTCGCTAGGCACATCTTCAAAGATTGTGGCCAGTCTTGATCAACCCACTCCAAGTAAGAACACTTCCATTCATCCTATAATATTTAAAACTAGATGAGTAACAATTGTAGGGGAAATGGGTTTATAACAACATAGAAAATCACCAGTGCTTATTTTGAAAAACTGAAGAAACATGTTAATTATGACATATCTTCTCAAAATGATCAATGTGTAAATGAAATAATTGGTACTGAGACAACAACCAAATTCTGGAACACCAGAAGATATAATTAACTACAACGACGCTACAAGTTCTTACTCATGTACAATAAATAACAAAATGAACATTTTATGAGGAAAGTAAATATAACTGCAACAACATAGCGACAGTGTTTGGATGACAACAAATTGATACTAACAGGTGTGTACATGCGCAAATTTAGTAACATAGAACTAATAGCACTAAGGCCATCCACTATGTATGCCAAAACTGGGGTAAAGACAACTGTTGCTACATCTCGCAATGGTGCCTTGCACTGGCGAGCCGATGCAGTGGAAAAAAAATCAGGGACCTAGACTCCGGAGCATGTAGTTGCTCCGATGCCCAGTTCCTTCGTGCCATAATGATTTAGTATTTTTACTGCTTGGCTGTTCGGATGTGTGGACCAAAGTTGGCTGCACAAACTGCTGAAGCGGTGCCAAATAATTTTCTAATGGCACCACTGATGAGATGGCAACAATTTAAGATACTAGGTACAAACTGTGACACTGGCTTCGGATGCATTTGGTTGAAGGTGTGGTATGAATGGGTTGGGACCGTGACAGTGTCAGAATCACATCTAACAAATGATTTGTAACAACGAAAGAGGGTCTAACCTTCTCTGCACATGCCAAAAACTTCCTCCCACAGTCCACAGAATCAAACGCAACTAACTTCACGCATGGAGATTGATGGTGACAACGAGAAGATAGATCTTCAGCCACCCCACTCCATTCGTTACCACTAATGGTCTTGGGAGCTACAAGAGGAAGAAATGGCTCAAATCGACCGCCGAGTAAAAATCCTTCATTCCAAGTCATAGCCCGAGAGAGAGAAGAGAGGCATACCCGGGTGGTGAAGGAGTAGTCGCCGGAGGAGGAACCATTGGAGATGTCTTTGAAGAAGACCATGGCGACCCCGGTAGTAGGATGCGAGACGGCGAGAGCGAGGAAGTGGCAATAGCTTAGCAAGGAAGGAGGGAAGGAGGAAACAGGGGAAATGTGACTTGTGGTCAGGGAGAAAAGGGGGTGGGGAAGGGGGGCAGGGGTAGATATTTTGGCGGTAGGCCAAAATTTTGGAAACGTGGAGGGAAACTTTGCGCGCGGTGCCGCCGGACCATTCACTGTGAACGATTGTGTGCATCGCAAATGATTCTTCTGCTTTACGCGCATGGGATGAGTTTGATAATTCAAATTTTGGTGGAAATTTCCCCGGGTACGTCATTGTATAATTTAACATCACCTGCTAATTTGGGCACACAAAGGAGCGTACAGCTGACAGACCACACTTACTGAATCGAGCAATTTTAGTAATTAAACAGAGCTAGTTGGCCTAAACATTGGTCTAACAAAAGACCAGCATTAAAAACAAAGCCTAAGTATGCATAATTTTAACAAAAAATCCGCCGTCGCGCCGCCCTATGCATCCCCGGTGTGAGATGAGACATCGATGACTTGTCCTGGCGACATGCCGCCGTTGGTGGACTCCGCGTCCCCCCTGCTAAAGTCAACCGTGTCCTCGTCCTCATCCTCGGCACCGCCCTCAAGGTTGTAGTACTCGTAGTAGTGGCTACGCCAGAGCTCGTGTTGGTACTCCACCACTGATTCCTCGACGGATAGACTCTTCTCTACCTCGACTTCGGCCACGCGCAACTCCTCCTCCCGGCGCTCCTCGATCTCCGCCGCCTCCTGCATCTCCAGCTCCCGCTCGGTGACCTCATGAGGAAGCAGGTGCTCCATGGTCACCGCCGCCTTTTCAGACGTGGGTTGCATGCTGGAGTCCGAGGTGGCCTGGAATATCTGGGCGTGTGCATCCTCGATCTTGGTGTGGATGGCCTCGACCCGGGCCAGGGCGACATCAGCGGCACGGACGGCAGCTTGAGCACTCTCGGCGTTTGCAGCCGCCGTCACAGCAGCAGCTGCGACCATCTCGTCTGCTGCAACTGCCCTGCCGGCTGCAGCAGACGCCCTCTTGGCGGAAGCGGCTGCGCTCAATGCAGATGCGGCGGCACTCGCGGCGTAGGCGGCCACGCTCTCGGCGCAGGCGGCGGCGCTCGGGGGGGACTCAGCCATCGTACGGGCCTTCACGAAGCGTTTCCAAGGCGTCATATTTGCAAGAAGGGGGTGCGGGAATGGGGGTCGGCATTCGTGGATTCAGGGGTTGCCGACACTGGAGCAGACGAGCCGGCGAAGCTTAGGGAGGGAGACTTAAATAGACCCAGACATTTTCATCGCAAACGGTTCCTCGAAAACAACTGTGCGCGATATTGTAGACATTTTTTATTAGTTGTGAAAGACGAATTTGGAGTACAGTGGCAATGGATGGTGTTTTAAATGTCCAAGAAATTTTGTAGTACTAATACAACTGTCATGTCAAATTGTGGAAAATTTCAGGGGTCATTTGACCTTTTAAGACATTTAAGTGATTTTCCAGCCATTTAATGACCGTAATTGAAATTTGAACTACATGTACATGCAACAGCTAACCATAAAGGTTTGAAAACTCATATTTTGTGTACTTGTGTGCGATTTAATTCCATGTACAGTAAATTGGAAGAAATTTTCAAACATATTGGTCTCAAGGCTATGGCACAATTAAGCATGGAGTGACATGGCATTTTAATTCGAAAAAATTAAAAAAGTATCAAAAACACATGAAACCTTGGTTGATGTAATTTCATGCCACCAAGATGATGTGGAAAAAAATTGGGCATGTCCGACGAAAGTTTGGACACACACCCCTCACAAACCGGAGCAACTCACTAGAAGGCTCGTGGTTCCGAGAGGGAACAATGCAAGTTTGATGACGAACGGGAGGTAGCTTCCTCTTACGGCCTTCAATTTTTTTTCTATGTTTAACGTGCACTACTACAACTATAATGTGAAATTTTGGAAAATTCTAGGGGTCATTTGACATTTTAAAGACATTTAAGTGATTTTCTAGCCATTTAATTCAAATTTGAACTACATCTACATGCAACGCCTAACCCTAACAGTTGAACAAATCATATTTGTGTACTTGTGTGCGAGTTAGATCCATGTGCAGTAAATTAGAAGGAATTTTCAAACATATTTGTCTCACGACATGGACATATGCATATGTATGCATGGAGTGACATGGTACTTTAATTCCAAAAAAATAAATAATATCAGAAACACATGAAACCTTGGTTGATGTAATGTCATGCCACCAAGATGATGTGGTAAACAAAATTTGCATGTTTGACAAAAGTTTGGACACACACCCCTCACAAACAGGAGCAACTCACTAGAAGGCTCGTGGTTCCGAGAGGGAACAAAGCATGTTTGATGACGAACGGGAGATAGCTTCCTCTTACAGTCTTCAAATTTTTTTCTACGTCTAACGTGCATTACTACAACTATAATGTGAAATTTTTGAAAATTCTAGGGGTCATTTGACCTTTTAAAAAATTTAATTGATTTTCTAGCCATTTAATGACCGTAATTCAAATTGGAACTACATCTACATGCAACGCCTAACCAAAACGGTTTGAAAAATCATATTTGTGTACTTGTGTGCAAGCTAATTCCATCTGCAGTAAATTAGAAGGAATTTTCAAACATATTGGTCTCACGACATGAACACATGCATACGTATGCATGGAGTGACATGGCATTTTAATTCCAAAAAAATAAAAAAAATGATCAGAAAAACATGAAACCTTGGTTGATTTAATGTCATGCCACCTGTTTGACGAAAGTTTGGACACACACCCCTCACAAATCAGAGCAACTCACTAGAAGGTTCGTGGTTCCGAGAGGGAATAATGCATGTTTGATGACGAACGGGAAATAGCTTCCTCTTACGGCCTTCAATTTTTTTTACGTCTAACGTAAACTAATACAACTGTCATGTGAAATTTTTGAAAATTTCAGGGGTCATTTGACCATTTAAAGACATTTAAGTGATGTTCTAACCATTTAATGACCATAATTCAAATTTGAACTACATCTACATGCAACGCCCAACCATAACGGTTTGAAAAATCATATTTTTGTGTACTTGTGTGCGAGTTAATTCCATGTGCAGTAAATTAGAAGGAATTTTCAAACATATTGGTCTCAAGGCATGGGCACACATGCATGGAGTAGCATGGCATTTTAATTCCAATAAATTAAAAAATGATCAGAAAAATATAAAACCTTGCTTGATTTAATGTCATGCCACCAAGATGATGTGATGAAAAAATGGGAAACGTTTCCACCCGGTGCACCGGTCGAAATGTTGGGCCAGACGCACGCATGCGTTAGACATGGTGGGGTCAGGTAGTGCGTTTTCTTCTCCCGATCCCCTTATCTCTTCCAGCTTTCACACCCAGCACGCAGAGTGTTCGCTCTCCTCCACTCATTCCCCTTCCTTCCTCCATCTTCTTTTTCCCTTCCTCCTTTTCACGCCAGAGCACAAGTCAAGGGCATTGCCTCTTTTTTTCGCTGCTAGCCAAGACTGTCCTGAGCTGCTACCAGCAAAATAGAGGAGTGGCGGCACTGCAGATTTGGAGCAGGAAGAGCGGTGCTATGGAGACAACTCTTTGATGCAGGAAGGGGAGAAGAGTTGCATGGTTCTGCAACCGGTGGAGCTGGAAGCTCAACTGGCAAGTACGCGACCACGCCGGCGACTCCTCGATGTTGTAACTGGCGGTGTTGAAAGCTTCTACCAGTGTGCAAAAAAGCTACGACCGGCAACGACAAAAGCTGCAATCGGGCGGCCATTGAGGGAGTCCTGGACTAAGGGGTCCTCGGGCGTCCGGCCTGATGGACATGGGCCGGACGGATGGGCTATGGAGATACAAGACCAAAGACTCTCACCCGTGTCCGGATGGGACTCTCCTTGGCGTGGATGGCAAGTTTGGTGTTCAGATATGAAGATTCTTTCTCTGTAACCGACATTGTATAACTCTAGTCCCCTCCGGTGTCTATATAAACTGGAGGTTCGAAAATTTCACGTGAATTATGGTCATTAAATGGTTAGAAAATCACATAAATGGTTATTAAATGGTTAGACGCACGATATTTACCCAGGTTTGGGCCCTCTCTATGGATAAACATCATGCGTCTAAGGTTGATGGTAACAGGAGACAGGGGACATCAACCTTAGACGCACATCACTTAAATGGTTATTAAATGGTTAGAAAATCATTTAATGACCATAATTCATGCTTAGACGCATGATGTTTATCCATAGAGAGGGCCCAAACCTGGGTAAACATCGTGTCCCCTGTCTCCTGTTACCATCAACCTTAGACGCACAGTTCGGGACCCCCTACCCGAGATCCGCCGGTTTTGACACCGACATTGGTGCTTTCATTGAGAGTTCCGCCGTGCCGTCATCAGAAGGTTCGATGGCTTCATCCATCATCTACAACAACGCTGCCTAGGAGGATGTCTCTCTTCCTGGCCAGATCTTTATATTCGGCGGCTTTGCACTACGGGCCAACTCGCTTGGCCATTTAGAGCAGATTGACGGCTACGCCCCTGGCCGTCAGGTCAGGTTTGGAAGCTTGAACTACGTCGCTGATATTCACGTGGACTTGATCTTCGACGAATTTGAGGCCATGGCAGCCGCTCCCTGCCACCGCGATGAACATGACCTAAATCTGTCATCGGACCATACCCAGGAGATCGCGCCTGCAAGCGCTCTGGACCTAGAGCCGGAGGAGCTTGCGCCATCCAAAGACGGGAAGCTTAACCCCGCCACGGAAGCCGCAGACTCAGTGGCGTTGGAGCCGCACGCATATCCAACCTCGAGCGAGGTCTGTGTCACTGGACCCCTGGATTCATCTTCGGCCACCGATTCTAAACTACGTGCACCCGCGCCCGTCAAGCCTTACCAGGCGCCGATCGTCGAATTCAGTTCTGCGGACATCTTCCGGCACTCACCTTTAGGTGATGTGCTGAACTCATTAAAAACCCTCTCTTTAGAAGGGGACTCACAGCCGAATTATATCCGACTTGAACTAGGGGCTGATGACAGGGAATTTCGCTTCCCACCCCCTCCACTTAATAGCCATTGTGGAAGATCTAACCAAAATACTTGACTACAACTCTGAAGACATCGATGGTATGGACGACGATGCCGAAGAGGAGCAGGCCCAAAACCCGCCATTTACCGGGTGCAGGAAGGCCACCTCCTCTTACGACGTATACATGGTGGACACACCCAAAGAAGTTAACGGCGCTGACAAAGAAGACCCAGTGGAAGATAAACCCCGTGAGACACAGCCAAAGCGCCAACGACAACGACGCCACTCTAAGTCACGTCATGAAAAAGACAACAATACTGGCACAGGAGAAAACAATACTCTAGACGATGCCGGAGACAATGAAGACCTCGTTGAGCCAACTTCCGAACAGGACAAACGGGAAGATGGGCGGGTCAGCCCTAATGAACAGGCCGTGCACTAAGATTTGGAGGACAGTAATTATCTCCCACTCTCCGAGGATGAGGTGAGCCTCGGCGACGAGGATTTTATCATGCCTGAGGAACCTCTCAAGCAGGAGCACTTTAAGCGCCAGCTAATAGCCACTGCAAGGAGCGTGAAAAATAAGAAACAACAGCTTCAAGTTGATCAAGATCTGCTCAAGGATAGATGGACTAACGTCCTGGCAGCCGAGGAATACGGCCTCGACCGACCACCCAAAAGTTACTCGAAGCGCAAATTACTACCTCAATTCGATGACGAGGCATTGGAGCCCGTACCATCAGCGCACAATGCGGCTGACCGACCACCACGTGGTCGGGACAAAGCGGTAACCCAAGCCGAACACCAGCCCGTACTACCTCACGGTAAAGGCAGGGATAAAACAGCTCGGGCATATACATATGACCTTCGGCAGGACCTGGACAGTAGAGCAGGACATACCAGTTCGATCTACTAATCACGGGGGCGTGCCCCGACATGCGACGACGGCTATCTATTCGGACGTGACAAACTTAATCATGCCCGGGCTGAATACCGCAGACGGACTCCATCCGAGCTACGTCGCGATATGGCCCCATATAGAGGCGCCGCACATCCTCTTTGCTTCACTGATGAAGTAATGGGGCATGAATTCCCTGAAGGGTTTAAACCCGTGAACATCGAATCATACGATGGAACAACAGATCCCGCGGTATGGATTGAAGATTTTCTTCTCCATATTCATATGGCCCGCGGTGATGACCTTCATGCCATCAAATACCTCCCGCTAAAACTCAAAGGGCCATCTCGGCACTGGTTAAACAGTCTACCGGAAAACTCTATTGGCAGCTGGGAGGACTTGGAAGACGCCTTCCGCGACAACTTCCAAGGTACATACGTACGACCTCCGGATGCGGATGACTTAAGTCAGATAGTTCAACAGCCCGGAGAGTCAGCCAGGAAATTCTGGACCAGGTTCCTAACTAAAAAGAACCAAATCGTCGCCTATCCAGATGCCGATGCCCTAGCGGCCTTTAAACATAGCATCTGCGATGAATGGCTCGCCCGTCACCTCGGCCAAGAAAAGCCGAAGTCCATGACAGCCCTCACGGCACTCATGACCCATTTTTGCGCGGGCGAGGATAGTTTGCTAGCCCGTAGCAAAAACACTGCAAGCAAGGCTGGTACCTTTGAGACCAAGAACAGAAACGGCTAGCCCCGACGCAACAGGCACAAGCGTTGAAGTAACGGTGACAATATCGACGACACGAAGGTCAACGCCGAATTTAGTGGCTCCAAGTCCAGCCAGCGGAAGAAGCCATATAAAAGAAACAATCAGGGCCCATCCAGCTTGGACCGCATACTCGATCGTCCATGCCAGATCCATGGCACCCCAGACAAACCAGCCAATCATACCAACAGAGACTGTTGGGTTTTTAAACAGGCCGGGAAATTAAATGCCGAGAACAAGGAGAAGGGGTCGCAAAGAGAGGACGATGACGACGAGTCCCGTCCGCCGAACACAGGGGGACAGAAGAAGTCCCCCCCCCAAGTTAAAATAGTGAACATGATATAGGCTACCCATATCCCCAGGAGGTAGCGCAACTGTGCGCTCAGGGACATCTACGCGATGGAGCTAGTCGCCCTAAAGTTCAACCCATGGTCTTCCTGCCCGATCTGCTTTGATCGCAGGGACCATCCGACCAGTATCCGTCATGACCGTTCATGCGAACTAGTCCTTGACCCAATCATTGATGGATTCCATCTCACGCGAGTCCTCATGGATGGTGGCAGCAACCTGAACCTGCTCTATTAGGATACAGTGCACAAAATGGGTATTAATCCCTCAAGGATCAGGCCCACAAAGACTACCTTTAAAGGAGTCATACCAAGTGTAGAGGCCCGCTGTACGGGCTCAATCACACTAGAGGTTGTCTTCGGATCCCCGGACAACTTCCGAAGCGAAGAGTTGATCTTCGATATCGTCCCCTTCCGCAGTGGCTATCACGCACTGCTCGGACGAACCACATTTGCTCGATTCAACGCGGTGCCACACTATGCTTAGCTCAAGCTCAAGATGCCCAGACCACGCGGTGTCATAATAGTCAATGGAAACACGGAACGCTCCCTCTGTATCGAGGAGCACACCACTGCTTTAGTAGCAGAAGTACAGAGCGGCCTCTTCAAGCAGAACCTCAATTTGGCGGCCGAGCTCCCGGACACCGTCAAACAAGTCCAGAATACTCCACAGCAGGACAGCCTAGCTCGTCAAGAGCTCGACTAGCAATTCGGCCTCCGTCCTAGCCCCTACCAAGTGGCGGCGTTTGTACCGCACGTACATAACTACGCACTCAAAATAGCATGGGCATAGACGGAGGCATAACTAGAGTGTGATCCATAATATGGCTTGACCTCCCCTGGACACACATACTTTCAATTTTTCTTCCTTTTTTTCTTATCCTCTTCAGGTTTCTTTTCCATAGGCCTTCCCTGATGCCTGATCACATGTCCTTTCAAAAGGGTAGATACACCAAGATGGCAAAAAGCACCGACGTATAAGGGAATTTTCAGGTGGTCTCTTTTAAGGATCACTCTACCTGTTTTCAGGACCCACACGCAGCTCTCCCTTGGTTGTGGCATATTAAATAGCCCTGTTGCTTATTGCACTACGTGTACAAATACGCTTTGACGTATTAACCAAACTATAATGGAAATAGTTTGCAGCCCAACTTTTGCGACACTAGTTTGCTCTTGTGATAATCTTATCAAATCGCACCCGTACACTTCAGTACGCTTTCATCCTCCAGGGGCTTCTTCCGCCCCATAATGCGGCAACAAAGTCCGAACACTTTTTACAGTATGGTTCGGCGCACCGAATTTAGCATTATATGCATTGGCTCCGAATCATGTCTTTGGTCAATAGTTGGGTTGCCCGGCTCCTGTGCTTACTACCTTATGTTCCGCTATATTGGCTACGGTAGTAAAGGGAGAACTACTACGATTGTGTCCTGGTTTATCCAGATGAATACCTCAGTAGAGAAAGCCGAAAACTGACTGTCATGATGCGGCGTGAGCCGGTCAGCTCTTCGGAGGTGTTCAAATCTTTAGCGATTTTTCCGCATTACGCGATGAATCGGTTCTTATCCGATCAGGTGTTTACAGCACCCTAGTTCGGATACTAGGGGCTGCGCCTAAATTTTTATTGTCAAACTCCTATGGCTAAGTGAGGGTGGTAAAGCCACATAGTCCGATTGCCTGGTTCATTACGCTAAACACCTCCTTGAAGGACCAAATTAGTGGATAATGAGTGTTTAGATTCATCCCGAACACCCCCGTACTACCTACGTGGGAGCTGAAGCCGACGACTGGCCAACTCTCAGACTTGATAAAACGGCCGCACAGGAGGTAAAACTTTAAATAATAAACAGCAAAGCATTATATTAAAAATCAGTATTGTTTTCATCATACAGGACGGGATACCATGAATGTATCCATTAAAAAATAATGACCTTAGTACATATCTCCACTATAATGAGGGATCCCTTCAGAACATCTTCAGAATACCGCTCGGGCATGCGGTGCTCCTTGCCCATGGGCTGTCATTCGGTCGCAAGATTGACGGCGTCCATCTTCGCCCATTGTATCTTGACACAGCCGAAGGCCATCCGTGCACCTTCTATGCAGACCGACCGCTTGATGGCGTCAAGCCGAGGGCAGTCATTGACCAACCGCTTCACGAGTCTGAAGTAGCTGTCGGGTATAGCTTCTGCAGGCCACAGCCGGATTATTAAATCCTTCATGGCTAGTTCGTCTACCCTATGCAGCTCGACCAACTGTTTTAGCTGGTCGCTAAAGGGCACCGGATGTTCTGGCGCAAGGTATTGCGACCAGAACAACTTCTCCATTGAGCTCCCCTCTTCGGCTCGGAAGAATTCCACAGCGTCAGAAACACTGCGCAGCAAATCCGCAAATGCCCTTGGAGAACTCCAAATCCGGGTCAATAAGAGATACCTCTCCCTCACATACTTGCTTTGCATAATAAAAGCCTTACCCGCCGTGATCTTCTTGGCCTCTTGGATCTCCCGGAGGGCGCCTTGGGCTTCGGCCCAGGCCTCTTGTGCGCTTTGGCGGGCCTTACTGAGTTCGGACTCTTGGTCCGCATTCTGGCGCTCCAAGGACTCATATTTCTTCACGGCGCCCTGGAGCTCCTGCTAGACCTCACCAACCCTGGCCTCATGCTTTTCTTGGGCGCCTTTTTTCCTTTACCGCTCTCTCCTCGGCCTCGGCCAGCGCCTTCTTGAGGGCCTCCACCTCAGTCGCCGCCCCTACGAAAATATCACGGCACTGTGGTCAGCGCAAAAACATTCATACTTTCCGGATATGCATAAAATGATTGAATACCTTGATTGTCCTCCAACTTCTTTTGCGCATGACCGAGCTCTTCCTCGGTCTGCTCCAGCCTCTGCTTCAGTCCGGAGACTTCGGCAGCATGAGAAGTCGCGGCCAATAGCGATGCTTCACATAGGCATATATGGTTAGTCTCCTGCGAAAAACTATTTGATCCTCTGTTCGGCTCTTCTTTCCGAATCCTGGACAGAGTCTCAGGGGCTACTGTCCACACTATGACTTTCTTTTTTACATAATTGTATTGCTTACCTCAAAGCCTGTTGGAAGGCTTATGCAGGCTTCGGCCAGTCCGCTCTTTGCCGACTGAATCTTCTCAATCACTGCACCCATGAGGGTATGGTGTTCCTCAATGATGGAAGCGCTTCGCGGCGCTTCCAGTAGAGTATCCGGTGCCTCTGGTTGTACAGAGATTACTGGCGGAATGGGCACACCTCCTTCCAATGAGGGAGGCTGCTTGCCGGACTCCGGAGCCGTATAGGTCTCCGGGACCGTATTCGGCTTGGGGCCGAATTGGACATGGCCCCCATCGCCAGTCTCCATGGGGATCTGCTCCCCCATGTGTCCGGCGGCCGAGGTATCACCCTCTGGCGCCGCCCCGACGGCCTCCTGTGTCTCCCCCTTGCCTAGGATCCTTCGGTACAACACCTCGGTGTCATCCATGGCCCCGGGAGAGGAGGCCGCCGGAAGGGACCCGCTGTCCATCACCTTCGGGTCCAGCAAGTTCCCTGAAGATGAGGATCGCCCGAGGGCGGAACGAGCCGGACTGCAAGTACATGATTCAACATGTTAAAATTATGAAGTAAATAGGCTGATATATGAATGCGTCAGGGTCTTTGAATACTCACGATTCAGCCAGGGGATTATCTCGAGGGCGTCATTCTGGGCTTCAATCGATGTCCCACGCATAGCTATCTGCGAGGGAGACCTTCCCCTTCTTGGACGCCTTCGCTTCTAGATTTGTGGAGGCCGCCCTCTTCTTCATTCCCCCTCGGGGGGGGGGTGGAGTTGCTTTCTTCTTCCTCTTCCTCCTCCTGGTCGTCTTCGGCGGTGGAGTGGGTTTCGACATCTTCGGACACCATGTCCGAAGTACCCTTGGGACGGAGGCCACCTCTGGTCCCCTTGGCCTTCTTCTTAGCCTTCTTCTCTAACTCTTTGTAGGGCGCCCGAACCAGCATCTTTGTCAGAAGCGGGATGGCTGGGTCCTCGGGTAGCGGAGCCAGACACTGAATCCACTCTGCCTTCTTCATCCAACCCTGAAAAAATAGATAGGGTAGTTCGGACATCCTCCTTGAGTAAGCAAGTAAGGGATACACCTTGAAACACGGAAAACTTACCGAACTGGCGGGATGGGCTAGGTCATGCCCATGGTCCTTGGTCGTCTTTGGCCACGTCTCGTTGGCCTTGAAGAGCACCTTCCAGATATCTTCGTGCGTAGTTCCGAAGAACCGTTGCAAGGTCTTGTGCTCGGCCGGATCGAACTCCCATAGGTGGCAAGCCCAGTTCTGGCATGGAAGGATCCGGCGAACTAGCATCACCTATCACATCGACAAGCTTGACGTTCTTGTCCATAATGCTCAAGATGCGCGTCTGGAGTGCTGTCAGCTTGTCCGACGAAGACCAATCCAGGTCCTTCTCTTGCCAGGATGTAAGCCGCAATGGGGCCCCGGAATTGAATCCGGGAGCCGCGACCCAGGTAGTGTCGCAGGGCTCTATGACGTAGAACCACAACTTCTGCAACCCCTTGACGGTCTCCACGGAGGTGCCTTTGGGCTACAGGATGTTGGACATTTTGCTCACCATGGCGCCTCTGCACTCTGCGTGTTCGCCGCCCACCACCTTCGGCTTCACATTGAAGGTCTTCAGCCACAATCCAAAGTGGGGTTGGGTGCGGAGGAAAGCCTCACACACGACGATGAATGCCGAGATGATGAGGAAGGAATTTGGGGCCAGATCATGGAAATCCAGCTCGTAGTAGAACATGAGCCCGCGGACGAAGGGGTGGAGTGGAAATCCCAGCCCGCGGACGAAGTGGGGGATGAAAACTACCCTCTCATGGGGCTTTGGGGTAGGAAGGATCTGTCCCTCGGTCGGGAGCCGATGGGCGAATTCCTTGGACAAATATCCGGCCTCCCAAAGCTGGGTGATGTCCTTCTCCGGACATGGTCAGAGTGCTTTCTTGAGGCAGAAAAGATGAGAACTCGGGCGCTGGAGCTCGAGAATGGGTAGGCAGAAAGAGAGAAGGCGTGGGTGAAAGAGGTGAATCCTTATCCCCTTATAAAGGCAATGAATATCAAGCGCCTCCCCACTCGCCATAAAACTTGCCTATTCCCCAGGGGCCGTGCAGGCGGCATGGTTGGATTACCCATACCCGTATTGATGAGAATCCCGCAATAAGGGGACACAATCTCTGCTTTGACAAGATGTGCCAATAAAGCCACGTCTCAGAATATGGAGCGGCAGGCCGAAAAACGGTTCGAAATAATAACCGAGCAGGGACGTGATATCACGTTATAAAAACTTGTCAGCAGACTGGACCCGTGAAATATTATACTCTCTGAGGTGGTGTGTGGAACTAGTTTTGCAGATCCGGACACGTTCGTTGTTCGAAGACAGTGTTAGAGTATTCGGAGGAGGAACCCGCCTTGCAGTGCCAAAGACAATCTGCACGCCGGATACCTCGTCATTGAAGCCTGGTTCAGGGGCTCCTGAGGGAGTCCTGGACTAAGGGATCCTCGGGCGTCCTGCCTGATGGACATGGGCCGGACTAATGGGCTATGGAGATACAAGACCGAAGACTCTCACCCGTGTCTGGATGGGACACCCTTGGCGTGGATGGCAAGTTTGGTGTTCGAATATGAAGATTCCTTTCTCTGTAACCGACTTTGTATAACCCTAGCCCCCTCCGGTGTCTATATAAACCGGAGGGTTTAGTCCATAGAGACAATCATAATCATATAGGGTAGACAATCATAATCATATATAAACCGGAGGGTTTAGTCCATAGAGACAATCATAATCATAATCATAGGCCATTACGATCTCGAGGTAGATCAAGTCTTGTAATAATCATATTCGTCAAGATCAATCAAGCAGGAAGTAGGGTATTACCTCCATAGAGAGGGCCTGAACCTGGGTAAACATCATTCCCCCTGTCTCCTGTTACCATCAACCTTAGACGCACAGTTCGGGACCCCCTACCTAAGATCCGCCGGTTTTGACACCGACAGCCATGCCGACCATGCCGGCGACCACCGATGTTGCAACTGGCAGAGCTAAAAGCTTCTACCGGTGAGATAAAAAGCTACGACCGGCAACAGCAAAAGCTGCATCACCAGAAGCTGCAACCGGCAGTGCACCATGGATGGGGACGGCGTCTACATGATGCTATGCATAGCGACGCGTGGACGCTGCAGCGACCAGAATGAGATGCTGGAACCATCTATTCAAAAATCTTCCACCGGCGAAAAGGAAAGCTACTTCCGAGGCAGTTGCTACAACCAGATGACGACAGAGTGCTGCCGAGGAAGCTTCGATCGGCGTCACAAAAAGCATCAACCACGACGACATATGCCAGGGATGGCTACTGCCAATACCAAAAAAGCTACAACCGCATTGCAAAGAGCTACAACCGACGTCACAAAATTTTCCAACCATGGCAATGGATGCTAGGCCAGGTCATTGCCACATGAAAAAGCTGCAAGGGACGAGGAAGAAAACTACAATCGGCATGGCAAAAAGCTACAACCAACGATGGCAGAAAGCTATGGCTGGGCATTGACGAAAGCTCCAAGTGTCCTTGAGAAAGCTTCAACCGGCGAACAAGGGAGCTACATCCACGCCTTGGAGATGCTGGAACCGGTCTTCAGGGATGCTACTACGGAATATACTGGAGCTGGTATGCTACAACTGTGACTTGAAGAAGCTAGAACCGGCTTGTGTGGATGCTACAACCATGGCTGGGTGAGCGGACCGGCGAGCTGATGTGAGGATGTGGCGACGAGCGCACCGCGAGCTGCTGCAACGGCGAGCACAACAGCGAGCTACTGCCATCACTAGTCGCATGGGTGGAACCAGCGGCGAGGACGGCCGGTGAGGGTGGCGACCAGTGCCGAGGACGGCAGGCGAGGGCGGCAACCGGCGGCGAGGGCGGCCGGCGAGGGTGGCGGCCGGCGACGAGGACAGGCTGGCGAGGGCGATGTCCACAGAAGGTGTGCCCTGGCGAGATGAGGGGACCGACGAGATGTGGGGGACCCTTCGGATGAACTCGTGAAGAAGACGCAATGGACGGTTATGATCCGCGAAATCGGACGGCTGCGGGCCGACCGGCCCAAATTTGGGCCGGTGTGCCGGCACCTATCACTGGCCTAAAAAAATTGGCCTGTTTGGTGAAAGTTTGGACACACACCCCTCACAAACCAGAGCAACTCACTAGAAGGCTCGTGGTTCCGAGAGGGAACAATGCATGTTTGATGATGAACGAGAGATAGCTTCCTCTTACGGCCTTCAATTTTTTTCTATGTCTAACGTGCACTACTACAAATGTAATGTGCAATTTTGGAAAATTCTAGGGGTCATTGGATATTTTAAAGACATTTACGTGATTTTCTAGCCATTTAATTCAAATTTTAACTACATCTACATGCAACGCCTAACCATAACAGTTTGACAAATCATATTTGTGTACTTGTGTGCGAGTTAATTCCATGTGCAGTAAATTAGAAGGAATTTTGAAACATATTTGTCTCACGACATGGACACATGCATATGTATGCATGGAGTGACATGGCATTTTAATTCCAAAAAATTTAAAAAATATCAGAAACACATGACACATTGTTTGATGTAATGTCATGCCACCAAGATGATGTGGTAAAGAAATTGGCATGTTTGACGAAAGTTTGGACAAACACCCCTCACAAACCGGAGCAACTCACTAGAAGGCTCGTGGTTCCGATAGGGGACAATGCATGTTTGATGACGAACGGAGATAGCTTCCACTTATGGTTTTCAATTTTTTTCTACATCTAACGTGCACTACTACAACTATAATGCCAAACTTTTGAAAATTTTAGGGGTCATTTGACCTTTTAAAAAATGTAAGTGATTTTCTAGCCATTTAATGATCGTAATTCAAATTTGAACTACATCTACATGCAATGCCTAACCAAAATGGTTTGAAAAATCATATCAGTGTACTTGTGTGCAAGTTAATTCCATGTGCAGTAAATTAGAAGGAATTTTCAAACATATTGGTCTCACGACATGGACACATGCATACTTATGCATGGAGTGACATGACATTTTAATTCCAAAAAATTAAAAAATGATCAGAAAAACATGAAACCTTGGTTGATTTAATGTCATGCCACCAAGATGATGTGGTAAAAAAATTGGCCTGTTTGAAGAAAGTTTGGACACACACCCCTCACAAACCGGAGCAACTCACTAGAAGGTTCGTGGTTCCAAGAGGGAACAATGCATGTTTGTTGACAAACGGGAGATAGCTTCCTCTTACGGCCTTCAATTTTTTTCTACGTCTAACATGCACTAATACAACTGTCATGTGAAATTTTTGAAAATTTCAGGGGTCATTTGACCTTTTAAAGACATTTAAGTGATTTTATAACCATTTAATGACCATAATTCAAATTTGAACTACATCTACATGCAACACCTAACCATAACGGTTTGAAAAATCAAATTTTTCTGTACTTGTGTGCGAGTTAATTCCATGTGCAGTAAATTAGAAAGAATTTTCAAACATATTGGTCTCAAGGCATGGGCACAAATGCATGGAGTAGCATGGCATTTTAATTCCAAAAAAAATTAAAAAATGATTAGAAAAACATGAAACTGTGCTTGACTTAATGTCATGCCACCAAGATGACGTGGAAAAAAAATTGGCCTGTTTGACGAAAGTTTGGACACACACCCCTCACAAACCGAGCAACTCACTGGAAGGTTTGTGGTTCCGAGAGGGAACAATGCATGTTTGATGACAAACGGGAGATAGCTTCCACTTAAGGCCTTCAATTTTTTTGTACGTTTAACATGCACTAATACAACTGTCTTGTGAAAATTTGGAAAATTTCTGGGGTCATTTGACCTTTTAAAGACATTTAAGTGATTTTCTTACCATTTAATGATCGTAATTCAAATTTGAACTACATCTGCATGCAATGCCTAACCATAACGGTTTGAAAAATCATATTTTTGTGTACTTGTGTGCGAGTTAAAAAATTATCAGACGATGTAAATATCTGGTGTTCAAAAAAGAAAATGTAAAGATCTGGGAAGACAACCGGCCCCCACATGATTGGCAGTCTATCTCGCGGCTCGAGGTTTGGTAGGCGAATGGCGAGGATCATTAATCAGACACGGTTCTGCATTGGAAACCGTCAGCTATTATGTTCACACACGGATTTTGCCACGGGAATCGTGTGTAATTCAAAATACAGTACTCATAAATTCTAGCGACCGGCGTTTGTACTGTCCCCGCCGACCTATATTCTAGCCGCCAATAAATACTACCTTGCTCACGTCGTCCCGCCTGCATTCTCATCTACATCCTCCCCTCGTACGCCCTCTCTCTCTCTCCCTCTCTCTCTCTCTCAAATCTCTGCCATGGCGCCGCGGTCTGCCCACGCGCCGATGAGGAGTCGCCGCCCCCCGAGGACGCTCACTCGATTGGCAGCGATAAGGACCCCTATGCGCCGCCTGACGAGGTTGCGTCGGACCCCCCAACTTTGGATTGGTTTTGGGGCCAGTACAATCTTTGTCTGTGGAAGTCGCTGCCGCCGGATGAGAAAGCCAGGCAAGTGGTGTTCAAGAAGGAGATGGCGGAGGAGGAAGCCAGGTACCAGGCGGCCTATGAAGCCCGTGATGCCGCCTGGAAAAAGGAGGCGGCGGAGCTTTGGGGCCGGGCGCATCGTCGTACCGAGGAGGTCTACGAAGATGGGTACTTCGCGAGGAAGGTCATAGGCGCTGGGTGCCTCATCGCTGCGTGGAGGTGGGACGATAAGCTCCAGCGTGCCACCGACGGGGAGCTCCAGTGGGCGCCCAACGAAATGGCAAGATCGGCCGCGCGCGTCCGCTAGCAAGAGGCAGGCTGGTACGTCAAGCGTTACGAGGCGGAGGAGGCAGAGTACTGCCTCCGCACTGGGAAGACGCCACGCACCAGGGAGCTGCTGGCGAGAGGCTGCCAGAATACTGGCCTCAGGAGGGATTATTAGTTTTAGTATTGTTTGTTTTCAATTTTATGCATTGTACCTAGTAGTTAAGTATCATCACGTATATGTGATGATATTATATATATATATATATTCTATGATGAACTAATGAATTCTATTTTCTATCTGTTTTTGCATACTAATTTGAATCTAGCTGTTATCATCCACATAAAAAGAATGGAAAGCGTATATACACACATTGAAACAGAGCAATAAACACAGCAATACTATGATTGCTGTGAATACATAGCTATCCACGTCGAAATGACTTTTCAAAATAAAACGCGTCCATGAGACCATGACAAGCAGCCCTTGCCTACGGTAGCTCTTGGCTCTGCCTGAACTCCTGTAGGCATTCGTGTAAATGGGTCGACATGCTCGCAGTACATCTGGAGCATGATCTCGAGCTCCAAGTTGGCTATTTCATCGGAGATCACCAGCTCGAGGATGCGACGGCCATGTTTCTCTACTGCGCCCAGGTGGACACCTGGGCCAAGGAGGCGGTCGAGCCTACGGACCAGCGCGTTGGCATGCAGTGGGCTGTGGACAAGGCGAACGACGGCACCCATGCGAACGGCGTGGCAGGTGTCCAGTGCATGTACGGCGCGATCGGCCTCTGGCGGCGCTGAGGGCCTCTGCCCACTCCTGGCGAGGAATGGGGGTACTGACCGGACGTGTACCCAGCTGCGACGCTGTGTCGACAGCAGGCAAGCGCCGATGGATCCTCTCTTGTTATGCAGCACGCCGTGCCTCTCGCTCTGTGGCGCTCCAACGGTCTCGCCATGCCTATCGGCGCGGATGTGCCTAGCTTGCTCTGCGGCGCGCCATCAATAATGTTGTGCGGCGAGCTGCATCCTGTCGGCACTGACATGCCTATCTTGATCCGCGACACTCAAGCGCCATGCGCCAAAGGTCTGCTCAACCCTGGCGATGATGCGCATCACGACGTCATCCATCGCATTGTACGGGAGCGCCTCGGCCTCGACGGGCCGTGGCGCCTGCTCGGTTTCCTCGTCGACGAGGTTGATGGCAGAGGCGGCGCTTTGGTGGGTTGGCATACTTGGAAAAGGTGGATGTGGTACAGGTTGCGCTTGTCTCCTTCGTGCGTAGCGCCGCCTATGCGCAATATCACTAGGTGGCGGGAAACAGGTGAGGAAATGGCGGGAAACGGTGGCGTGTTCATAAAACGCCATCAATTAATGGAAACTTAGCATAGAAGAAACATCGAGCTAGCACAAGAAGGAGATGATGATCGCATTACCACACTAGGGAACCGTTTCTGTTATTATCAGTATTCGCACACATTTCTGATTACAGACCTGTTTGCGGCGTATCACAAACATCTTGTTATATTGAACTGTTTGTGTTCTCTTGCCTCAATGCAAACAGTTCATCTGAGTGAACAGCATGCCGTATATCGCACACATCTTCATCTGGCTACCCGTTTCTTTTGTGTTGCCTAATCACAAACAGTTCATCTGAGTGAACAGCATGCCGTATATCGCACACATCTTCATCTGGCTACCCGTTTCTTTTGTGTTGCCTAATCACAAACAGTTCATCTGAGTGAACAGCATGCCGTATATCGCACACATCTTCATCTGGCTACCCGTTTCTTTTGTGTTGCCTAATCACAAACAGTTCATCTGAGTGAACAGCATGCCGTATATCGCACACATCTTCATCTGGCTACCCGTTTCTTTTGTGTTGCCTAATCACAAACAGTTCATCTGAGTGAACAGCATGCCGTATATCGCACACATCTTCATCTGGCTACCCGTTTCTTTTGTGTTGCCTAATCACAAACAGTTCATCTGAGTGAACAGCATGCCGTATATCGCACACATCTTCATCTGGCTACCCGTTTCTTTTGTGTTGCCTAATCACAAACAGTTCATCTGAGTGAACAGCATGCCGTATATCGCACACATCTTCATCTGGCTACCCGTTTCTTTTGTGTTGCCTAATCACAAACAGTTCATCTGAGTGAACAGCATGCCGTATATCGCACACATCTTCATCTGGCTACCCGTTTCTTTTGTGTTGCCTAATCACAAACAGTTCATCTGAGTGAACCGTATGCTGTACATCGCACACACCTTCATCTGGCTGCCCGTTTCTTTTGTTCCTCCTCATCGCAAACGGCTAACTGAACTGAACCGTATGCCCTCAATCACACACGCAACTAAAATCTGAACCGTTTTTGATGCATCCTCCATCGCAAACGTTTTGCACCTTTTTTGACGGGGTTTTTACACCACCGTTTGCGATTATGGCATCGCACATAGTTTTGTTGAAGGGTCTCTGATCATAGTGTCGCGTTAGCAACATCCTGCAGTAGTGCCCCTTGTGTCGAATCTATAAATTTTGGTTGAATACTCTACCCTCGAAAACTGTTGTGATCCCCTATACTTGTGGGTTATCAAGACCTTTTTCTAGCGCCGTTGCTGGGGAGCATAGCTATATTGGTTGAGTCACTTGGGATTATTATCTATTGATCACTATGAAGAATCTGAAAGATCCAAGAACCAAGATCGTTCCCTCTAAGACGAGGGAGGTAAGGAACTGTCATCTAGCTGTGCACTTGATTAACCTTTTGTTTTGAGTAAACCTGCAACAACACCACATGCTATTAATCCTGATATGTCACAAGTTATTGATGATGTTACTTCTGCTATGAATGATAATTATGATGATGCTAGTACCTTGCATGATGATAATGTGCCACTAGGTGAATTTCTTGATGAACAACTTGCTAGAGCTAAAGAGAATGAAATTGCTGAAACTGATGAAGTCTTTGAAACTGAGAATTATTAAACACATATTAGACCTAGCTCTCCTAGATTTGAAATGCCTAAGATACCTAAGGGTTATGTTATGGATGAGGAAATAGCTAGAGAGTTTCTTGCTTGCAATGATATAGATGATCTTAAGAAATTACTATGCAAATAGAAAGAAAAATCTTTGAATGCTAGAATGAAATGTGATCCTAAGTTTGCTACTTCACCTATCTTTGTTACTGATAAGGACTATGAATTCTCTATCGACCCAGATTAATTACTTTGGTTGAATCTGATCCTTTCCATGGCTATGAAACTAAAACTGTAGTGGTACATATTACCAAATTAAATGATATAGCCACCCTATTTGCTCATATGAGAAAATTCGCTATTACTATACCCTCAAATTATTTCCGTTCTCATTAAATGGTGATGATGAGATATGGTACAATACTCTTTCTCCAAGTTGTGTGCGTAGTCCCCAGGATATGATCTACTACTTCCCTAAAAATATTTTCCTGCTCATAAGAAACAATCTGCCTTACAGGAAATATTTAAATTTGTGCAAATTGAAGAAGAGTCCCACAAGCTTGGGGGAGGCTTCTCCAATTGCTTAATGCTTTGCTTGATCACCCTCTTAAGAAAAATGAAATACTTGATATCTTCTATTATGGAATAATGGATGCTTCTTGGGACTTCCTAGATAGTTGTGCTGGTTGTGTTTTCGAGGAATGAACTGTTGAACAAGCTAAGGGATTATTGAATAATATATTGAAGAATTATGATGATTGGAATCTTCTTGAACCACCGCCTAAACTCACTCTGAATAAGAGGGGTGTCTTATTTCTCAGTCCTGAAGATATGCAAGAGGCAAATCAATGTATGAAGGAAAAATGTATTAATGATGAAGATGTTAAAAATTTACCTCCTATTGAAGAAATACATGGACTTGACACTCCACCACCACGGGTGGTAGAGGTATATTCTTTATTAAAGTTTGATGAAGGTGACACCCCTTACAATAAACATCCTAGTCAATGCCTTTATGAATTTGATAATTACTTTAGAAAACTAGATCACTTCAATGCAAATGTTATGAAACAATTGAAATACAACTCTGATATGATTGCTCGCTTGAGTAACTTGTTATTTAGAATCACTAATGATGTTAGAGGTGTCGGAAAACATGCCTCTATGGTTCAAACCTAGTTAGAACAAGTTGCTAAATCTCAAAGTTAATTGCTTAGTGAAATGAATAATAATATGAAGAGACAGTAGTGATATCGTCAGCGGGGGATAAGACAGCGCGATGCTCCCACCTCCCACCACAGCGCTGACCTCACCACCGGCGATCTCCATTCTCCTCCACTAATACGTGGATCCCTTCCGATCATCCTCTCTGGCGTCTCTTCTGTATCAAGGCAATACGCATCTCTTATGGGTTCCTCTGGTGGATCTACCCTTGGCTTGGACTTCTCCAAGGGTAGGGTTTTTTTCTGATGAGGTTTTCAGATCTACTGGCCAAATGATCCATCCAATGGGACGAAGGTGGGCTTTCACATTGATTGTGTCCTTTAGCCGCCATGCTTTCCGGTTGTCGGAGGATTCAGTGGCGGTAGCTCTGGAGGCTGCGATTGGTGGATCGGCCATCGATCTTCGGGTTCTTCATGTCAAAGACAAGCTTTTTTCTTTCCAAGTCTCATGCAAGCAAGTTGGATTTATTATTATGGATCTGCGTTCATTTGCTTGTGATCTGTTCAAATGTTATTTCAATCTTTGGGGCAATGGAGGGCCAAATTGGGTTCGGGAACTTAAGATCTGGCGTAAGGAATGCGATACTGAGTGGGTTCTGATTAGTCCTACTAAACGTAGATCTTCTTTAGGTCTACTGGCCATGCATAAGCCTCCGGTTAGATCTTCTCTTAAGTCAGGTACCACAATTCAAAAGGAATTGTCTTTTGCCACATTTGAACAGTATTCTGCTTGCAAAGGTTATAGATATCCCGCTTCTCAAAATTGCATTGATACTATTATGGATGGGGGATATGATATATCTGCTCATGAGCGTGTTGTTATTTGACAAGATCCCCCCTTGACTTGCATTGAACGGTAGCTCGGCTACCTATTGTGTTTGGTACTGTTCAGCCGTTGCCGGAGTTGCACCGGTTGACCATGTCACCCTCACTAGATCTGGTACCTGTGGATCCTAGGCCCGTGGTTTCTAGTAATATTGCTGCACAATTTGCGGAAGCGGGAATTTCTCCAGTTCAAAATGGTAGCTTGGGATCTGGCCCATCACCTTCGGAGGCACTCCAATCTGGTCCAGTGTCTCAAGATTTTTCTGTTGGGCTAGTCTCTAGTTCGGATGTTATTGGGCCTGCCTCGTCTCAGAATACCCCAGTTTCTGATATGCTGGATGCACCTACTGACCCAAGCCCACCAACCCATCAGTAGGAAATACCCACCATGCAAGAAGCCGCACAACAATTTGACGCTATGGTCAATGTGATGGTGGACCGTATTTTAACCTGTACCCTGTGTTCTCATAAGGGCCACCTTGCAGCCTCTTGTGGAATGCGAGCGGTGTGGTCAGCTTGCTCACGCATGGGTCACTCTTGCAAGGATTGTAATGATTTTGCGCACACCAATGGATTTGCTTGGAGACCAATTTCTCTGCAACAAAGCACGAGTATATCGGAAAACCCTGCCGGTCAGGGGAACGGTGCCGGAGTTATAGGGATAGCATGCCCAGTCACATCATCGCCGCCCACATTGCGCCAATCCCCCTCCTCTTCCCAAAGAAAACCCCATCCCCTCCCCGCAGCTTTCGGCCATGGCGAACTTTGATCTTGATCCACAGCGCTTCCTGCCGGCAGGCCATCACATCATTGATGGTGGGGACAAGCGGCTTCCACGCACCTTCATCATGCCGGGTGCTCGTACTCCTCGCCGCCATGAGGATTACATGGTCGCTGAGGTCATGCCTGCTCCGAAGGGACCGCTCGGGCCAGTCAGGGAAGAGATTGTTCAGTTCCTTCAGAATAGAGGTATTCTGGTTCGCTCTACTCAGCCTTGGTTCCATGGGGTTGGGTTATTTCAAGTCAGGGATCCATCTGTCAGATATACGTTGATTCAGCATGCCCCATTTCCTCTGGGTGACTATCGTTTTGTTAGATTTAGGAAGCATGATGAGGGAGAGAATTTTAAGGGGAATCATGGGTTCCGGAAGGGTTGGCTCATGTTCATTGGTATTCCTCTTGACTATCGCAATACGGAGTTCATATCACAGGCGGTAGGCACCTTTGGGAAATTTCACTCTTGGGATAGTGAGGATCCATATTTGGTTCGTACTTTAGTAGAGGCAAGTTTTCCGGACACACCATTAGTGCCACGGGATGTGGTCTTTGGAGACTATGCCTAATGGGGAGGAGCTAAGGTCTGTTGGACCACTGCTTGCTATGTATTGGGTGTTGACTTCGCTAACCAGATGCCAAATGATGAAGATCCAATGCCTCTGGATGGTAATCCTCACCCATTGCCTGGAAACCTGCTGCAAGACAATCTGATGTTTGTTCTTCCACCATATCCAATGCTGGGATGGAACGATGCGCCTGTAGCCCCTCCATTGCCTCTGGAAAATAACATTAGGGGTGCTGGATGGGGAAATGCCAACTGGGGGGACAATGAGGATGAGCTTCAGCAGCCGCCATAGCCTGAGGTGCAGGACCAGGTCTCTATTGTGATTGATCAGCCTGAGGGTTGTGGGTCTGTTGAACAACATGTTGAGGTTCAGTTTGAGGAGCAACTTCAGTTTCAGCATGACCAACAGTTACAGGACAATGTGCAGCTGGCCGTTTTGGAAAATCCTCTGGCAATTGTGCCATATTAACCTCCTGTCATTCAGCAACATCAGATCTTCATTGGCATGGCAAGGATAGTGGCTGGGCCATCGCTTCCTCTAGAGATGATCTGGAAGAGATCGTTTGAAAATCTATTACCTGAATTTGTTGTCATGGAGGTGCCTAGACCTATCTTCTTTAAGCCATTTGGGACAGTGACATACTCGAAGCGCACATGGACCATTGCCTTTGATGATTCTCAGAAGATGTCTTCGTTGGTGCCAAGCCTGCCCAGTAGCCTTGCTCTAAGGAAATCTATTGTGGCTAAACGCCCAGTTGCCAGAGCTCTTTTTGGAGGTTCACCTGATGAGGTTCACAGTACTAATGATAATGCAGTGTCTAAACCCGTCGTGTCTGGAGAGGAATTCACTAAAGATGTTGTGTCTGGCATCCTGGAGGAGAACTATGTTTCCTCTTCTGTTGTTTTTTCTTCTGCATAGGCCAAGGAAAAGAAGCAGACAAGAAGAAGGAAGACCGTGGCTCCTTTAGTGGATACTTCTGTACGGAGATGTACAAGAAGCGCGGCAAAACTGGATGGGTTTAAGCCTGTGAGTTTTGAACAACTTTCCCTCCAGCCCACTAAAAGGCGTCCTCGGTCCAAGCCCATGCATGTGAAGGCCCAGCCCAATACTGACGATGCTGGCGATAATGGCAAGTCTGAAGATGTCCCTCCATCCACGCCTCTCAACGTGCTGCAAGCAATTGGAGTGGAGCTGGAGATCGACCCCAACCTACTGTACAAGGATAAGCTTATGGCTAATCATAAGGATGACTCCTCCTCCAATGGTGTTTAAATGTTGCAGTTTCAAACTTTATCTAGGTGTAGCGAGCATGTCAAATTTGCTGTCATTTATGTCGTGATAAACTTTATGCCGTGTGGTCAGAAGTGGATGTCTTATGTTTCCTATGATGTGGGGTGTATGACATTGTATGTCATGCAATTTTTGCTACTTTGCTTCTCGTTATCTAATGAATCAAATATCTTCGCGTAATTGGAAGGTGCTTTGTTGGAATGTTCGTGGTCTCAACTCTGAAACACGACATCGTTCTGTTAGAGAGAAAATAACTAAAAGTCAGTGTGCGGTTGCTTCTTTGCAAGAAACTAAGTTATCAGATTGTCCTCATTCATTAATTAAGAGCATTTGCCCTATGGGTTTTGGTCAGTTCATTGAATCACCCTCGAGAGGAGCCTCGGGAGGTATTCTCACAGTGTGGCGTTCAGATGTTTTTAAGGGTGTCTTAAGTGAAGTAAAGCCTTTTGGAATTGTCATCAGTTTCACATCGGTGCATAATAGTAGCCAGTGGTTTCTAGTAAATGTTTATGGGCCTTGTCAGGGTATAATGAGGGATGAGTTTGTTAACTGGCTGTACAATCTTCAGGTGGAACCCGAGCAAAAATGGTTGTTATTGGGAAATTTTAATTTCATTAGGTCCATGGACAATCGTAATCTTCCTGGTGGGAATGTTAATGACATTTTTTATCTTTAATGAGATCATTGGTCACTTAGGACTGCTGGAACTTCCTTTAAAAGGTGGAAGATTCACCTGGTCAAGCATGCAGGATGTTCCACTTCTTGAGCAATTGGATTGGTTTTTTACTTCTGCCAGTTGGATTAATCAGTACCCCATGACACAAGTTGCACATCTTGCTATAACTGCGTCTGATCATGTTCCTTGTGTAATATCCATCTGCACCTCAATTCCAGAAGCTCATATCTTTAGATTTGAAAATTATTGGGTGCATCAACCTGGGTTCATGGACTGTGTAAGTGAGGTTTGGAACAAACCTTCACATAAGACTCATATAACTGCAGTAATTATGGACAAATTGAAATCCTTGAGGTTTGCACTTAAAAAATGGCAGAAGGGGCTATCACATATCAAATCATTGATTGAAAAGTGCAATTGGGTAATCCTGTGGCTCGATGATTTGGAGGATTGGAGGCCTCTATCTATACCTGAATATAACTTCGGGAAGATAGTTAAGATGCATCATGAGCACCTCTTACACTTGCAGTTTTTATACTGGAGGAAAAGGTGCCCCATCAGGTATATCAAGGTGGGAGAAGAAAATTCAAAATTCTTCCAGGCCATGGCAACAGAGAGGTATAGGAAGAATTCTATTGCTAGGCTGCAATTGTCTGATGGAACAGTTTCTTCAGATCATGGGGAAATAACAAAGGAATTTGTGGATGCTTTCAAGGGCAGAATGGGAACTGTTAGGCCAATTTTGTTGGGCAATGACATTCTCTCACTTATCCCAAAAGTGCAGGGTCTTGAGGTGCTCACAAAACCTTTTTAGCTACAAGAAATTGAAAATGTCAGAAAAGAAATGCCCATTGATAAGGCACCAGGGCCAGATGGTTTTAATGGCCTTTTCATAAAGAAATGCTGGTCTATCATTTCTAGTGATTTCATTAGGCTAGTCAATGAATTTCATGCAGGCACCGCTCTTTTGGAAAATCTCAATGAAGCTTTCATTACTTTAATCCCAAAAAAGCAAACACCTGAGGGTGTAGGAGATTTTAGGCCAATCTCCTTGACAAGTGTGGGACTGAAATTTCTGACTAAACTGGCAGCTAACAGGTTTCAAGATGAAATCACCAACTGTGTTCATAAGAATCAGTATGGCTTCATTAAATCAAGAACAATTCAAGATTGTATTGCTTGGACTTTTGAGTATATTCATCAATGCAACCATTCAAAGAAACCAATCATACTGCTCAAGCTGGACTTTGAAAAAGCTTTGGACTCTATTCAGCATGAGGCAATTTTGAAAATTCTTGTGGCAAAAGGTTTTGATAGCAAATGGATCACCTGGGTTCAACGGCTATTATCTTCTACAACTTCATTTATCCTGTTAAATGTTGTACCTGGAAAACATTTCAAGTGCAAATGTGGTGTAAAGCAAGGAGATCCTATCTCTCCTTTGCTTTTTGTGATTGCTACTGATATTTTGCAGACTATGATCAATGATCTTTTGTGTAAGGGTCTGCTAACCTTGCCATTGCCAACACATGATCCTGATTATCCAGTGGTGCAGTATGCTGATGACACTTTACTGTTTGTGAATACTGACTCAGCTCAGTTGGAGGTCCTCAAATCAGTGTTGAACTCCTTTTATTTGGCAACTGGACTTCAAATTAACTTCCATAAATCTTCAATGTACCCAATCAATGTGGACTCCTCTGTTGCTACTGCACTTGCTGCTCTGTTTGGTTGCCAGCTAGGTTCAATGCCCTTCACTTATTTGGGACTTCTTGTTGGAACCACTAGGCCCAAAATTGTAGATTTGCTACCTTTGGTGGACTGCATGGAAAGAAGGCTAACTGCTAGCTCTTGGTTCTTACCACAAGGCAGTAGGTTGCAACTGGTAAATTCTGTGATATCTTCACTGCCTATTTTCTTCCTTTCTAGTCTATCTTTGCCACATGGTATTCTAAAGCAGTTAGAAAGGATTCAGAGACAATGCCTCTGGAGGAAATATGGTCAAGAGAAGGGGCACTCTTTGGCTGCTTGGCCCCTTGTCTGCAAGCCTAAGATGAAGGGGGGGGCTTGGAATTATTAATTCGGGACTATAGAATGATGCACTGCTTCTTAAGTAACTGAATAAATTCTATAATAAAGCATATGTGCCATGGGTACGTTTGGTGTGGGACTCATACTACTTTCAGAGAATTCCTCATGACACTACTCTATGTGGCTCTTGCTAGTGGAGGGACATTTGCAAATTAATGGACAAGTTTAGGGCTGTTACCTCTGTCTTTGTTGGAAGAGGAGATTATGTGCTATTTTGGTCCGATCATTGGGAGATTGACCAGTCTTGCATTCATCCGCAAGAAAGGTTTCCAAGGCTTTTCTCTTTTTGCCTGCAGAAGAACCTCTCTGTGATGGAAGTGGTACAGGTAGGAAACTTGCAGCAAATGTTTTCCTTACCATTGTCTGAAGTGGCTTTTAGGGAGTTCAATCAGTTATTAAGCTTGTTAGCTATGAACTCCTTGGATAATGATTGTAAAGAAAAATGGAATTGGAGGCATGGAAAAAGGCGGAGTACTCAGCAAAAATGTACTATGATTTCGCCCATCAACCTATTTCTGCCAATCCTATTCTGAGCTGGGTTTGGAAGAGTTGCTGTACCATGACAATTAAAATGTTTGCCTGGCTGGTAATTATGGATAGAGTTAACACCAAGGATATGATTCAACGACGCCATTGGAAAATTGATGATGGACCTAGTTGCGTCCTATGCCCGACTGGAGTAATTGAGGATAGGAACCATTTGTTCTTCCAATGTAACTTCAGTATGAGAATATGGAACTGTCTGCAGGTTTCCTGGTTGGACAACAACGATATGGTGCAAATTGCCTTACATGCCAGGAGGGAGTTTAATAAGCCTTTCTTCTCAGAGGTGGTATTTCTTGCATGGTGGAATATTTGGAAAGTTCGGAATGACAGGGCTTTTAGGCAGGTCAAACCAACTTTTAGGCAATGGAGAAATGGGTTTATCCATTGTATACTCTTCTTTCACACCGGATCAAGACCAGATATAAGGAAGCTCTAATCAAATGGATTGATTTCTTGCCCCCTTGAGGCCCTTCTTATTTGTATCTTCTTTCTTTCCTAGTAGTAGATTTTAGTGCCTCTCCTTTATTTTTTAGATATCTTTTTCCTTTCTTGTATAGTTTTTCTGTTTCTTTGTTCCTCCTCTTGAGGAATCTTGTATTTGCACCTTGTTTTTTCTAATAAAATGTTGTGGGGTGTAAGCCCTGCAGTCTTCCAGGTCAAAATAATAATAATAATAATATGAATGATATTGTTGTTAGAGTAGCAACTAGAGGAGGCAAAATGACTCAGGAACCACTTTATCCTGAGGGACACCCTAAAATAATTGAACAAGACTCTCAAAGAATTAATACTAATGCGCCTAGTCCTTCTAAAAATAATAAGAAAAAGAAAACGATAGGACTTTGCATACCTATAGTGAACCTGAAATAGAAAAAATAACTAAATATAATAATTGTCGGCGTTCTGGGAACGGGGGTACCTAGACTTTCCTTCCTGTGGCCCAGCGCGTGGCTCCACCAGCGGCTTGGTACGGCCCATCTTCATCAGCAAACACTCAAGACCCTCGCGAGGGTCCAAGCCTCGCGAGGCGGACGACACAAGACCTCCTCAGGGGCAGTCTCACTAGGCTAGCTCGCGAGGAGCAGAGAGATCAAGGCGAGGGGCACCTCGTGAGGTTTTCGTGACGTGAGCTATGACGGCCAAGGCCAGGCGGGCGCCAGCAGGTGCAGAGTACCAATTGCCTCTTTGGTGCTAAAGAGGCAGGGACAGACGAGGAGTCCCGAGGCATCAGGAAAAGGTTTCTACATCAGTGCAACGAGACCAAGACCAGCAGGACGGCAGGGCGGATGTCATCATGAAGCCCACGACGGCGTCACCACGAGAGCCTTTAGCAGGCGAAGACACCCTTCTGTCAAGATAACTTGTACTAGTTGCCCCCCTTCGAATTGGCCGTTGTGGAATCCATTCCCGCCTAATATTTGGGAAGAGGACCCGGGCCTCTATAAATAGGACCAGCCACCACCATAGGGAGGGGGAACCTCAGCGGATCTGGAGAGGAACCAGACCATCCACACACGCACAAGCTCATCGATCTCAAGAACACCTCTCCTCAGGAGGTTGTTCTTCCCTTGTACTTGTTCATCCCCATCCTACAAGGCAATCCACCACACCACACTGGAGTAGGGTATTACACCACAACGGTGGCCCGAACTAGTATAAACTCTTGTGTCCCTTATTCCTCGGGTTCGGTGTCACGCCCTCGATGCGGCTATATCTCCTACGTGTCGAAGCACGACTTAGAGGTATAACTGCATTGAAAGCAATGTTGCAAGTAAGGTAATCTTCACAACAACCCATGTAAATAGATAATAAGGGGAAAGGTACTTAGTTGGCTTACACTTGCCACGTCACACAAAGTACATAAATAACATTACATCATCCAATACACTCATGGTCCGACTATGGTACCAAAACAAAAGATCAACCCCAACATGCGACACGGTCCCGATCGCCCCAACTAGGCACCACTACTGATCATCAGGGAAAGACACATAGTAACAGCATGAGTCTTCGTCGAACTCCCACTTGAGCTCAAGCACATCATCTGGAACGAAGTCATCGGGCCCTGCATCTGGTTTGGAAGTAATCCGTGAGCCACGGGGACTCAGCAATCTCGCACCCTCGCGATCAAGACTATTTAAGCTTATAGGTAAGGCAAGGTAATATGTGGAGCTACAGCCAGCGACTAGCATATATGGTGGCTAACCTGTTCGCAAAAGAGAGCGAGAAGAGAAGGCAAAGCACGAACGAATAACTATAGAACAACCTACGACAAACATTACTCCAACACCGTGTTCACTTCCCGGACTCCGCCGAGAAGAGACCATCACGGTAACACACGCAGTTGATTCATTTTAATTAAATTAAGCTTCATGCTATCTACAACCGGACATTAACAAATTCCCATCTTCCCATAACCGCGGGCACGGCTTTCGAAATTTCAAATCCCTGCAGGGGAGTCCCAACTTAGCCCATCACAAGCTCTCACGGTCAACGAAGGATAAACCTTCTCCCGGGGCATTCCGATCAGACTCGGTATCCCGGTTCTACAAGACAACTTCAACAAAGTAAAACAAATCCAGCAACACCGCCCGAATGTGCCGACAAATCCCGATAGGAGCTGCACATATCTCGTTCTCAGGGCACACTCAGAAGAGACATCCTACGAGTAAAACCAAACCTCAAGTTGCCCCGAGGTGGCCCCACAGTCTGCTCGGTTGGACCAACACTCAGAGTAGCACTGGCCCAGGGGGGTTTAAACAAGATGACCCTCGGGCTCCGGAAACCCAAGGGAAAAAGAGGCTAGGTGGCAAATGGTAAAACCAAGGTTGGGCATTGCTGGAGGTGTTTTATTCAAGGCGAATTGTCAAGGGGTTCCCATTATCACCCAACCGCGTAAGGAACGCAAAATCCGGGAACATAACACCGATATGACGGAAACTAGGGCGGCAAGAGTCGAACAAAACACTAGGCAAAAGGCCGAGCCTTCCACCCTTTACCAAGTATATAGGTGCATTAAGATAACAAGATAATATAATGATATCCCAACAATAAACAATGTTCCAACAAGGAATGATCTCCAATCTTCACCTGCAACTAGCAACGCTATAAGAGGGGCTGAGCGAAATCGGTAACATAGCCAATCAATGGTTTGCTAGGACATGGTGGGTTAGAGGTTTGACATGGAAATTTGGGAGGCATGATAAGCAAGTGATAGGCATCGTAGCATAGGCATAGCAAAAGAGCGAGCATCTAGCAAGCAAAGATAGAAGTGATTTCGAGGGTATGATCATCTTGCCTACAAAGTTGTCAGAGTTGATTGGATCCTCAAAAGCAAACTCAACGGGCTCCTCATTAGCGAACTCGTCTCCCGGCTCTACCCAAACAAGACAAACAAGCAAAAGGAACACCATCAACCACGTGCAAGGCTCAAACAACATGATGCAAACATGGTATGCTATGCGGGAAGCGATATGTGATGCATATGCAAGATTTGACATGGGATGATTGAACCTGGCCTCAACATGGAAATCCAAGAGTGCCACTGGAAAGGTGAGGTGATTTCGGTTGAAATCTATATAAAGATCACCGGAATCAGATGCACGGTTTGGAAATGGCAAGCAAAACAAATATGACAACGGTGTGCGATAAACAGCAAGTAGCCATCTAAATGCATCCAGATAATTATGCTACAGTACTCAAACATGGCAAAAAAATACATGGCAGGGATCCACTCATGATGCTTAACAAAAGATGAACACTGAGCTACGGCCAATTCATCCATTACCAGGTTTAAACAAGCATGGCAAAAATGCAAACGATAAACAGATTTCAGACTTCGTGAAATTAACACAAGTCTGGAATTTCAGATCAGGTAGCACACTTTGGAGCATGAAAACTATATTCTACAGGAACTTAACATGGCAAATCAAGGCATGAAATGAAGCTACTCAAAGAGCTTAACAAAAGTCCCTTAGTGACCTTGAGCCAAAAGGGATCAGAAAATACAATTGCAAGCATGTGAACATGGCAAAAACATAATCAGGTTACAGACTTTGAGAAAAACCGGAGCATGCAAATATGTTAACGAGTAGGCATGTTTACGAGCTCGATGCACTCACTACGGAGCATGGCATTACAAACAAAGCATACACCCATCAAGAATACATATTATATAAGCTAGACATGGCAAAAACAACAACATAGCATGCACGGATCAACAACAACATCCTCGGCAAAGTCGCTAACAAGTAGACAATCTGCCAGGATTCACGAACTAGCAAAAGTAGAGCTCCATTGACTCAAGCTAGGGTGCTCCATAATTGCAAACAAAGATATGGATGGATAGAGCACCACAATGTTAACAAATCATCCTTACTGATCATCCTCAAAAGAGGCACGGATCACTAGGAAACAACATGAACATATGGCATATTGATAAAAACAGATCAAGGACTTAGAGAAATTCTAAGTCCCCGAAATCAGCATTAACGAAAGCACTACTTTGCAAGCTTGTGCTAGTCACCACACATATCACAAAAATACATGGTAGGCACCTCTGTAAAGATGGCATGGCATATAACAAAACACATGTAGAGCTCATGAGCATATCATGCACACAATAATCATGGCAAAAATGACAAATAGCTATTTGATGCAGCAGATCTGACAATTAACTCAAATAGCTCTCTTCCAGCAGCATTTCGGGCGTCAATATGGGCTCAAATGAAAATGATTCAATGAGATCAAATGATGTACTCTCTGAGACGAACATTTTGATATGCTACACGCCCAAAACGGAGCTACGGATGCGGAGTTATACCATGATGAAAAACGCAAAATAATTAGGGTTTGGGACAAAAGTCAACCGAGAGAAATATCTCAGATCCAGATCTGGCCGGGCGCGCGGATCAAGGTTGGCCGGGGAACTCGCCGGAGTTTGTCGGGGAGGTCGGAGTAGTCGCGGGGCTCGCCGGACGACGAGGGAGGCCGGAGAGGTGGGTGATGAAGCCATGCACCTAGGGTAGGGGCACGGACCTGTCCAAGGAGCCCTACCCTAGGACATCCCTAGGAGAAGTCACCTTTCAATCGACTTGAAGGTATCCCACTCGACGGATTCAAGACACTCGACCAGAAAGCTATCACTCGACCATGAAGCCAAACACTCGACCGCCAGGGGACCTGTAGTCACTCCGCAGGCAAACGGTCAGCTGTTAAGTAGTCTTTATGGTCATTATAGCACTTTATTAGGGGCGTTACCAGTAACGCCCAACCTTAAATGTACCTTAAACCCTGCATTACTGAGGGCAGGAGGGGGCCGGCGAACTCTATATAAGCCACCCCCCTCCCCAGTATGGAGGGTTCGCACCCCTATTATTCACACGCCAGTAATCCAGTCGACCGCCTCCGGGCACCGAGACATAGGGCTGTTACTTCCTCCGCGAAGGGCCTGAACTCGTACATCTTGGTGTGTTTACAACTCCCCAATAGCTGAGATCTAGCCTCTCCATACATACCCCCCTACATCACTGTCAGAGTTAGAACCACGATAGTTGGCGCCCACCGTGGGGCTGGAATCTTAGCGCCTGATTGGAGAAGTTGCGTTTTTTCCGATCCCTTTGATCATGGTTTCATGCGGAGTTTTGGTGGAGGGCCGCGAGATCCGCCTCGGCGCGCTCACGTTCATCGCCGACGACTCCGCCTGGCTTCAGGAGGCGCCACTCGACGTCGACGCGCTCCCCGTCCGCGGTGCGACGCATTTCCGCGCATGCGTTCGTGGCGTCCTCCTGCGGCAGCCGTCGACCCAGTATCGGTCGGCCCCCGTATCGTCTCCCCACTCTGTCTCCCACCGGCGCAAGCGCTCCGGTCGGTCGAGACTTCAGAGGTGGGTGAGGCACGCCGTGGCTCGCCAGTCGGCCGCCCCGCAAGTCGCGGCAATCGAGCCCGACGAATCCCTCTGCGGCCTGTTCGACCTGTCGACTGGCTCCACGGAGACCGCATCCGAGTGCGACAGCAGCGACCCCGCGGCTGAGATCCTGGCGGTCGATGGAACGCACGGTCCTCCTGGTTTCCCTCGCGCTGATGGAGGCGCGGGTGGGGGCGACCCGTCGCATCCCCACGATGAGTATCTCCCCGAACCTCTCACGTCATCACAGTGAGAGGAGCTTCGCCGCCGGAACACGGACGCCCTCCGCACCCCAATCGTCGGAGAGTCCCCCGAGGCCCGGGCCTTGGAGGACGCGCGCTTGGCTAATTTGGCCGAGCGCACTCGACTGGAGAATCTCCAGCGAGCACTCGACGAGCAAGCGCGTCAGCGGGCTCCCGAGTCTAGTCGACGTCAGCTCTTCTCGCCGACGCAGGTATACCGAACCCCAGTTCAGAATTTGGCCGCCGCGGCCCGTATAGCAGAATCTATTCAGCCCTCCCAGTCGGAGGCTGGCAGGGGCTTGTTACAGATCAGAGCGTTGCTCCGGGCGGCAGGAAACCAGAATTCTGTTGTTTCCCAGTCGCGGAATAGGATCCACAGTCGATCCGTTGCAACAGATACAGTCCAGTCGGCTCACAGCCCGCGGTCGCCCCCGAGGCGTGAGGGACGTGGCGACCGGCATGATCAGTACAGAAGGAATGAGCAGTATGATCACCGATCCGATCGTGATGATCGACGTCGAGTGCCAACCCCTCCCCCGAGGAGTGGGTCATATGCGCCTCGACATCGAGATGACAGGCGCCCTCATAGCGTTGGGCAGAGGATTCCCGTCAACCCCAGGGACCCAGGCTTTGACGCGAGATCTGTCCTCGTCCAAGGCTTGGTTGACAAGAACAGGGCTCATCGGGAGGGCCAGAACAGAGATGCACCCTCCAGCAGCAGAATACGTGTTCCAGGGCCAGAGTGTTTCAGTCGAGCCATCAGAGCCGCAGTGATTCCTCCCAATTTCAGGTTGGCGACTGGAATCAGCAAGTTCACCAGTGAATCTAAGCCTGACACTTGGCTCGAAGATTACCGAGTGGCTGTACAGATTGGCGGTGTCAATGATGAGGTGGCCATGAAGCATTTGCCTCTCATGTTAGAGGGCTCAGCCAGAGCGTGGCTAAATCACTTGGCACCCAGCAGCATTTACACTTGGGAGGACCTCTCCCGAGTGTTTATCACAACCTTTGAAGGAACATGCAAGCGACCTGCAGGCCTTATAGAGTTGCGGTCTTGCGTGCAGAAGCCGAATGAAACTCTGAGGGAATACATCCAGAGGTGGATCACACTGCATCACTCGGTTGAGAATGTGCCAGACCATCAAGCAGTTTGTGCCTTCAAGGAAGGCGTTAAATACAGAGAGTTGAATCTGAAGTTCGGTCGAACTGGAGAGATGTCTCTGAATCGGATGATGGAGATTGCCACCAAGTACGCTAATGGTGAAGACGAGGACCGACTCCGGAGTGGCAAGCACAAGGCAGTCGCCCAAGAAACCGGAGGAAACTCCAGTCGGAAACAAAAGCGGAAGGCCGAGCCAGCCGCTCCTGGGGAGGCCCTGGCCGTAGCCCAGAGAAACTTCAAGGGAAAACCCAAGGGCACCTGGAAGCCCAAGAAAGTCAAGGATCAAGATGGAAACGATGTTTTGGATCTGCCATGTCACATCCACACCAAGAAACATGAAGAGGGTAATTTCATTTACCCAAAGCATACCACTCGACAGTGCCGGCTCCTGATCCAGCAGTTTCAGGGCAAACAGTCCAAGGATAAGGAAAAAGAGTCACACAGGGTCGAGGACAAGGAAGACAGTGACGATGGATACCCCCAAATCAATTCCACTCTGATGATTTTTGCTGATGTCGAAAGCAAAAGTCGACTGAAAGTCATTAACCGTGTGGTGAATATGGTTGCTCCGGCGACACCCAGTTATCTGAAGTGGTCTCAGACTGCCATCACATTCGACCAGTCCGATCACCCTACGCACATTGCCACCCCTGGGAGGCAAGCTTTGGAGGTCGACCCAGTTGTCGAAGGCACTCGACTGACCAAAGTCCTGATGGATGGTGGCAGTGGCCTGAACATATTGTATGTTGAAACATTGAAAGGGATGGGCATTCCAATGTCCAGGCTCAGTGCTAGCAACATGAGCTTCCATGGAGTCATTCCTGGAAAGAAAGCCGAGTCACTCGGCCACATTGCTCTCGACGTGGTTTTCGGTGATTCCAAGAATTACCGCAGGGAAAAGTTGACATTCGAGGTTGTGGACTTCCAAAGTGCTTATCATGCTATTCTGGGCCGGCCAGCTTATGCACGCTTCATGGCTCGACCATGCTACGTATATCTCAAGTTGAAGATGCCCGGCCCCAGAGGTGTGATCACCGTTACCGGCAATCGGAAGAAAGCAGAAGAGTGTTTTCAAAAAGGATCGAAGATTGCTGACGCTCAGATGGCAGTCGTTGAGCTACAAGAGTACCAGAAGACTACTAATCCGAGTGAACTGCTATGAGCCAAGAAGCCTGCTTCAGAATCTGCTTTTCAGTCGTCCGGTGAAAGTAAGACAGCTCACATTCACCCGACCGACCCCGACGCTGCTCCGACTCACATCTCGACGACGCTCGACTCCAAATAGGAAGAAGCGCTCATCCAGTTCCTCCGTGAGAACTGGGACGTCTTTGCATGGAAGCCTTCTGACATGCCTGGAGTTCCCAGGGGGCTGGCTGAGCACCGTCTACGAGTCGACCCGAAGTTCAAGCCCGTGAAAGAACATCTTCGACGGTCCGCCGTCCAGAAGAGGAAAGCTATTGGCGAGGAGGTGGCTCGGCTCTTAGAAGCAGAGTTCCGAGAGATCTACCACTCCGAGTGGCCAGCCAATGTTGTCATGGTCCCCAACAAGGACAAGTCACTTCGCATGTGCATTGATTTCAAACATATCAATCGGGCCTGCCCGAAAGATCATTTTCCTCTCCCTCGCATCGACCAAATAGTCGACTCGACTGCGGGGTGCGAGAGATTGTCTTTTCTAGATGCCTCTTCTGGGTACCATCAGATCCGTTTGTATGGACCCGACGAGATCAAAACAGCTTTCATCACTCCATTCGGATGCTTCTGTTACGTCACCATGCCGTTCGGCCTCAAGAACGCCGGAGCCACGTTCATGAGAATGATTCAGAAGTGTCTACTCACTCAAATCAGTCGGAATGTGGAGGCATACATGGATGATATTGTGGTCAAGTCACGGAAAGGTTCCGACCTGCGGGCTGACCTTGCTGAAACCTTTGCCAACCTCAGGAGGTATGATATCAAGCTCAATCCGTCGAAGTGCACGTTCGGAGTTCCAGGTGGAAAGTTACTCGGTTTTCTCGTTTCCGAACGGGGGATCGATGCCAATCCTGAAAAAGTTGGCACCATACTCCGGATGAAGCGTCCTGTACGCGTGGACGATGTCCAAAAGCTTACAGGCTGCTTGGCCGCTCTAAGTCGATTCATTTCTCGTCTTGGTGAAAAGGCGTTTCCTATTTACCGACTGATGAAGAAGTCTGACAAGTTTGAGTGGACTCCAGAAGCTGACGCAGCATTTGCAGAGCTCAAAGCTCTGCTCTCCACCCAGCCGGTGCTTGCTGCCCCAATCAGCAAAGAGCCTCTGCTGCTTTACATTGCAGCCACAGGACAAGTTGTCAGTACAGTACTTACGGTCGAGCGGGAAGAAGAAGGAAAGGCCTTCAGAGTTCAGCGCCCAGTCTATTATCTGTCTGAAGTTTTGACCCCTTCAAAACAAAGATACCCTCACTACCAGAAGCTTGTATACGGGATCTACATGACCACTAAGAAGGTTGCACACTACTTCTCTGACCATTCCATTACAGTCGTCAGCGATGCTCCACTGTCAGAGATCTTGCACAACAGAGATGGAACTGGTCGAGTGGCTAAGTGGGCGATTGAACTCCTCCCCCTAGATATCAAGTTTGAAGCAAAGAAGGCTATCAAGTCCCAAGCAATCGCAGATTTCATCGCCGAGTGGATTGAACAGCAACTTCCGACTCAAGTTCACTGGAGCACTAGACCATGTTCTTCGATGGATCAAAGATGCTGAATGGTTCCGGTGCTGGGGTAGTTCTAGTCTCCCCCCGAGGAGATAAGCTCAGATATGTTCTCCAGATTCACTTTGATTCCTCCAATAATGAAGCAGAATATGAAGCACTTTTATACGGGTTGCGCATGGCCATTTCACTCGGCGTCCGTCGCCTCATGGTCTATAGCGACTCAGATTTGGTAGTTAATCAGGTGATGAAGGAGTGGGACATCAGAAGTCCGGCTATGACTGGCTATTGCAACGCAGTGAGAAAGCTAGAAAAGAAATTCGAGGGGTTAGAGCTTCATCACATCCCCCGACTGAAAAATCAAGCAGCTGATGATCTGGCAAAGATAGGCTCCAACAGAGAAGCCATTCCTAGCAATGTGTTTCTGGAGCACATCCGCTCGCCGTCAGTCCAAGAGGATCCTTTCACGGAAGAAGCCCCGCAGCCGAAAAGTGCCACAGATCCGACTGAAGTCGAAGTTCCTGCTGTGGTCGACCTAATCATGGAAGTCTTGGCAATCACTCCCGACTGGACGATACCGTACATCGCGTATATCCTAAGGAAAGAACTCCCAGAGGACGAGGAAGAGGCTCGACAGATCATCCGCCGATCCAAGGCCTTCACAGTCATAAAGGGGCAGTTGTATAGAGAAAGCGCGACGGGAATTGGTCAGAAGTGCATAACACCAGAAGAGGGTCGGATAATCCTTGATGATATCCACTCGGGGACCTGTGGTCACCATGCGTCCTCTCGGACCATTGTGGCTAAAGCATACCGAGCGGGATTTTACTGGCCTAGAGCAAATGAGATGGCAAAAGAGATAGTCGACAAGTGTGGAGGGTGCCAGTTCTACTCCAACATGTCGCACAAGCCTGCATCAGCCCTGAAGACCATTCCACTCGTCTGGCCCTTTGCTGTCTGGGGACTAGACATGGTTGGTCCACTGAGAACAGGCAGAAGTGGTTTCACTCATGTGCTTGTGGCAGTCGACAAGTTTACCAAATGGATTGAAGCTAAGCCTATCAAGAATCTTGATGCTTGCACTGCTATCAGTTTCGTCAGAGGGCTAACATTCAGATATGGAGTCCCACATAGCATCATCACTGACAATGGGTCAAACTTCGATTCGTACAAGTTCAGAGCTTTTTGCGCCTCTCAAGGCACTCGAGTCGACTACGCATCGGTCGCCCATCCCCAGTCGAATGGACAAGCTGAAAGAGCAAATGGTCTGATTCTCAAAGGACTAAAGCCTCGACTGATGCGTGATCTCAACCACTCGGCAGGTGCTTGGGTCGACGACCTTCCGTCGGTTCTGTGGGGATTGAGGACCACCCCTAACCGGTCGACTAGAAGAACTCCATTCTTTCTGGTTTATGGAGCCGAAGCAGTCCTACCGAGTGATCTTCTTCACAACGCGCCCCGAGTCGAGCTTTACACCGAGGATGAAGCAGAACAGGCCTGGCAAGACGCAGTCGACCTCCTAGAAGAAGAGAGGGAGATGGCCATGGTCAGATCGACCATTTATCAGCAAGACTTGCGTCGATTCCATGCCCGGAATGTGAAGAGCCGAGCCTTCCAGGAAGGAGATTTGGTCCTCCGAGTGGATCAACAGAAACCGCACAAACTTGCTCCTACTTGGGAAGGCCCCTTCATCGTCACCAGAGTCCTCCACAATGGAGCATATCACCTCTACAATGTTGATCACCAGATCGACGAGCCACGAGCTTGGAATGCGGAACTACTCTGCCCATTTTACACTTGAGTTCTCCCTGGGACGGGATGTAATAAGAAAAAAATTTCCCGCAGTTCATTTTTATCAAAGACAAGAGTGTTCCAATATTTGCTGTCACTTTTGTTTGCGTGCGAAATCCCTCGGTGGGTGGCTTAGCTACGAATCCGTTTTGCCTAAGTTTGAAAAATCCTACCGAGTGGAGAGCCAGACTCCCACTCGGGGGCTTAGCTGCAGCCCAGTGCTTGCCTAAGTGTTTAAAATCCTACCGAGTGGAGAGCAAACCTCCCACTCGGGGGCTTAGCTGCAGTCCAGCACTCGCCTAAGTTCTCTCACTTAGAGACTTAGCTGCAGTCCGGCACTCGCCTAAGTTTGAAAAAATCCTACTGAGTGGAGAGCGATCCTCCCACTCGGGGGCTTAGCTGCAGTCCAGCACTCGCCTAAGTTCTCTCACTTAGAGACTTAGCTGCAGTCCGGCACTCGCCTAAGTTTGAAAAAATCCTACTGAGTGGAGAGCGATCCTCCCACTCGGGGGCTTAGCTGCAGTCCAGCACTCGCCTAAGTTCTCTCACTTAGAGACTTAGCTGCAGTCCGGCACTCGCCTAAGTTTGAAAAAATCCTACCGAGTGGAGAGCGATCCTCCCACTCGGGGGCTTAGCTGCAGTCCAATACTCGCCTAAGTTCTCTCACTTAGAGGCTTAGCTGCAGTCAAGCGCTCGGCTAAGTTCAAAAAAATCCTACCGAGTGGAGAGCAATCCTCCCACTCGAGGGCTTAGCTGCAGTCCAGTACTCGCCTAAGTTCCCTCACTTAGAGGCTTAGCTGCAGTCAGGCACTTGCCTAAGTTTGAAAAAATCCTACCGAGTGGAGAGCAATCCTCCCACTCGGAGGCTTAGCTGCATCCCAGTGCTCGCCTAAGTGTTTAAAAATCCTACCGAGTGAAGAGCAAACCTCCCACTCGGGGGCTTAGCTGCAGTCCAGTACTCGCCTAAGTTCTCTCACTTAGAGGCTTAGCTGCAGTCAGACACTCGCCTAAGTTTGAAAAAATCCTACCGAGTGGAGAGCAAACCTCCCACTCGGGGGCTTAGCTGCAGCCCAGCGCTCGCCTAAGCGTTTAAAAATCCTACCGAGTGGAGAGCAAACCTCCCACTCGGAGGCTTAGCTGCAGCCCAGTGCTCGCCTAAGTGTTTAAAAATCCTACCGAGTGGAGAGCAAACCTCTCACTCGGAGGCTTAGCTATAGCCCAGTGCTCGCCTAAGTACAAGACACAACCCAATCCGCGAGTCGACTGCCACCTTCCCCTTCGGAGCTGCGCCGCAAATACAAGGTTATTCCGAGTGAAGATCAAGATCCACTCGACGAATCAAACCATGAAGATATTCAACGACAAATCAAGATCAGATAAAGCCTAAAAGGTCCCAGACCTCAGATCAAAGTACTCAAGCCCTCGGCTCGGCGGAGTTTAACGGTTACAAATCCACTCGGCATTCCGAGGCAAATTTAAAGTGAAGCATAGAAGTTTTTCATTCCTAAGGAGGAGGACTGGAAGGGGCAACGAACTCGTCCAAATCGATCCCATCTACAATACGAGTGGCAGCAGCAATAAAAGTCTCCATGAAGTCCTGAAAGTTGTGCTTCCTGGTATTGGCAACTTGGATGGCGGCCAGCTTTTCTTCTCGCGCCTCCTTGCAATGGACGCGGACCAGAGACAGAGCGACATCAGCACCACATCTAGCAGAAGATTTCTTCCATTCCGCCACTCGACCCAGGACTTCATTCAGTCGGACCATCAGGGACTCGAGGTCGTTCTGAAGTGTCGTTCCGGGCCAGAGTGATGTGTCGATCCGCAACATCGCTGCCTTCAGCCGAGCAATATAATCAACGACGCTGGTAACACGAGACTCCAGTCGGAGCACGTTCATAGCAGCCTCGTCCTTCACAAGAGAATTGGCGGGATCCAAGCCTGGCTCCACTCGACTGGTTTCCTCTTCGAAGCTCTGGTAGAATTCTGCAAACACAATTCAAGAATAAGATAGTGGCCGTACGCGGGCTCGGCAACTACAAGACAGCCGGGTTGGAATAATTACCTTCGAGCATGACGAACAGCTTCTTGGCGAGTCCTCCGAGATAAGCCTCTAGATCTTTTGCCTTCCCCGCCAGCTCGCCCGCCTTGTCGTGCAGAGCCATCTTCTCCTTCTTCAGTCGACTGGCATCTCGATTAGCTGTCTCGAGGGTAGTTTTCAGTCTGGAGTTCTCCTGTTCAAGAGCTCCGACCGAAGCCAATCTCTCTTCTGCGAGCTTCGTTTTTCTCGAGGCCTCCTTCTGTGCCTCTGCAAGGTCTTGATCCTTCTTCTTCAGAGCTTCCTGCAGTTTATCTGCGGCGCGTCGAGTGGAACCAACATCAAGAATGGACAAGAAAGAAAAGCCACCCGTTAAGAATGGAGAACCTCACCAGCCATACCTTTTGCTTCTTCTTGCGCCTTCTTCAAATTCTCCTGAGCAAGCTTCAAGTTAAGGTTGAGCTGGATCTGCTGATTCTCCAACTCAGTATAGCGAGCTACAAGTTCGCAAGATTTCTGTAAAAAGAAAAATCAGTCGACAGACGTCCAAGATAAGTTGCTTCCGAGTAACTAAGAGACAATGATGACGTTTCTAAGACCACAGCCGAATAAAAAACATTCGACAGTAGTCTCGGGGACTACACCCAGTGGGTGCACTCAGCGTGCCCCCACTGGTTTGACCAAAAAAACAAAGAGAAAGAGAGAAAAAGTCGACTGCCCGCAGTCGACCGGATACAGTTCCACTCGACCTGGCCGGACCAAACCGAGTGAAGAAATGCAGCTACAACAACACAATGTAAAGACTACAGTCAACTGCCAGCAGTCCACCGTAGTCTCGGGGACTACACCCAGTGGGTGCACTTAGCGTGCCCCCACTCGTCCAAGGATTGACAGACACACCCAGTGGGTGTACAGATACAGATACAAAAGATCTTCTGAAAAGAGACTCTTCAAAAAGCATATCATAACAGACCAAGTGTTGAGTCGACTAACCTGGACGTTTCTCTGAAGAGCCAAACTCGCGTCATAGGCTGCTTGGCTGGCCTCCCGAGCCATCTTCACTTGCTCCATCATGATCCCCGCCTGGCGTATAGCCTCTTTTGCAGCAGCCGCTTGGTCCTCAGGGACGGGGTATGCGGCAAAAAGCGAAGACGGATCTGTAGTCGACGACGAGGGCCGCGCACTCGCCAGAGGAACGGCGAAGGTCACAGAAGCCCGAGTGGTGTCACCACCATCCCGAGCCACGGCCTCAGACACCGGAGCGGATTGGGGGGTCTTGTCAGCCGACGCCCTCTTGTGCCTCCTCACTCTCAACGGACCGTTGTCGTCGTCATCTGGGAGGTCGATAACATGAGAAGGGGCTACAAAGGAAAAGTTCAATCGACCAGGGTTGCAATAAATGTTTAGTCGACTCAAAGAGGAAACGTTAGTAATCGTACTAGGGTTGGAGGTAACAGCATCCTCCATCTCTTGGTCGTCGTCCTTGGCGGAGATCTCAGAAGTAGTAGCACTGCAAGCCTCGAAAGTCAGTCGGTTGGCTCAATGGATCGACCAAGGATCCGTCCACGGTCGACAAAGGAAAACAAGTTTTATTATTACCCAGAAATGGTGGGGACGGCCATATTCATCTTGGGCAGAGCCTTGGGCGGCTTGGACGGCGCTGCGTGCGGATGCTTGGGAGCCTTTCCAGTCGGCGTAGGAGAAGAGGTCCGAGGGCGTTTCGACGACTGCCCAACAGGAGCAGTCGCACTACCACGCTCCCGCGCCGGATCGTGTGTGAGCTTGGATCGCCCCTCCGGGCGGGGGGGTTCAACCTCCTCCTCCTCCTCTTCGCTGAAGTCAACGTCGTCGCCTCCCTCTCCTTCACCATCGGACTCCCACTCGCCTTGATCGTCCCCGCTCTCACCTCCGCTCGCCTCACCTTCCTCAGTTGGCCCCTGTGCCCCATTGGGCGTCGAGTACATCTTAGTAGTCGCCTGAAAAACAACAGGCGAGGCAAAGGTCAATCGACCAACTCAAAGAAGACCAATGAAGAAAAACAAGATCTCAGTCAGGAGCATAGAGACACACCTGGTCCATGTCGTACGAGTTGTCGAGTGGAATTACCCTCCTGGCTCCTCAGGGGTTGTCCTTGTTTCCTGTGATGCTTGACAGCCACCCCTCCAGCATCTCATCAGTGACCTCCTCCGGGTGGATCCGAGTGGTGTCGTCAAGACCCGAGTACAGCCACATCGGGTGGTCACGAGCCTGGAGTGGTTGGATGCGCCTCCGGAGGAAGACCTCCAGCAAATCCATGCCCGTCACGCCCTCATGGACAAGCTCAACCACTCGACCGGCCAGCACTTTGACTTGGGCCCTTTCCTCCGGCGCCACTTTCAGAGAAGCCGGTTTTTCAGCTCGGTCGAGTGAGAAAGGAGGGAGACCAGTCGACTGTCCTGGGGTCGCCTGGTCCTGACAGTAGAACTTAGTCGCCTGCCAGCCACGGACCAACTCCGGGAAAGTAATGGACGGAAAACAGCTCTTCCCCCTCGTCTGGATCGCCAAGCCCCCGCACAACTGGATCACCTGCGTCCTCTCGTCACTCGACTTGGCCTTCTTGACCGATTGGGAACGGCAGGTAAAGATGTGCTTGAAAAGTCCCCAATGGGGGCGGTAACCCAAGAAAGCCTCACACATGGAAATGAAAGCGGCAAGGTATACAATGGAGTTGGGAGTAAAGTGGTGGAGCTGCGCTCTGAAGAAGTTCAAGAAGCTCCGGAAAAAAGGATGGGGCGGCAGAGAAAACCCTCGGTCGATGTGGGTGGCTAGGAGCACGCACTCACCATCGCGGGGTTGAGGTTTGATCTCTCTCCCCGGAAGACGCGCAGCCTCGTGGGGAATGACTCCCCCCTCGACCATGTCGTCGAGATCCTCTTGCCGGATCACTGACAGCATCCAATCGCCCTGGATCCAGCCCTTGGGCAGAGCGGACCTTGAGGAGGATCCGGCCCGAGTAGATCTTTCCCCTTCCCCTGCACCGCCGCCTTCTTCACGCGCTCCAGAGCGGAGGTCTTTCCCTTCGTCATCGTCGCCGGCAAAGTCTCGCACGGGCCTGCTGCGCTGGGGCAAGAACGGAGGTGGCGGAAGGACTTGCGAAGGGAGAGAGGAAGAAGAAAGGAGGAGAAGAGAGTGCACTGCTTGGAAACCCCGAGCCGGCGATTTATAAGGGGCCGCTTCCGAGTGGCTGACTGGTAGGCCCAGGCTATCCAGTCAAATCCCGCAGCAGACACGCGCACAGTACGTGGCGAAAAAGGCGACGCGGGGATCGAGGAACTTCCGCTTTATTGCTTCCGATTACTGCGGCCGCTCCCGTCCCGCGCGCTTCCCAAAATCCGAAATCCCACGACATCCGCGGGGTGCAGAACAACTTGTCAAAACGGAAGACCCCGCCTGCACAGACGCTCGGTATGTCGCAAATAAAGAAATTCACTCGACGAAAGGCCTGGAATGAATCAAGGCGACTGAAAAAGGTTGGCAACGTCATCCATGACGATTGACCCAAAACGAGGCGCTCACGTAGCCCAAAGAATCAGTCGGAAAGATCTCCAACTCTTTCCCCACTCTAACCTCGATCCATTCGGGGGCTAATGATGAAGCCATGTACCTAGGGTAGGGGCACGGACCTGTCCAAGGAGCCCTACCCTAGGACATCCCTAGGAGAAGTCACCTTTCAATCGACTTGAAGGTATCCCACTCGACGGATTCAAGACACTCGACCAGAAAGCTATCACTCGACCATGAAGCCAACCACTCGACCGCCAGGGGACCTGTAGTCACTCCGCAGGCAAACGGTCAGCTGTTAAGTAGTCTTTATGGTCATTATAGCACTTTATTAGGGGCGTTACCAGTAACACCCAACCTTAAATGTACCTTAAACCCTGCATTACTGAGGGCAGGAGGGGGCCGGCGAACTCTATATAAGCCACCCCCTCCTCAGTATGGAGGGTTCGCACCCATGTTATTCACACGCCAGTAATCCAGTCGACCGCCTCCGGGCACCGAGACGTAGGGCTGTTACTTCCTCCGTGAAGGGCCTGAACTCGTACATCTTGGTGTGTTTACAACTTCCCAATAGCTGAGATCTAGCCTCTCCATACATACCCCCCTACATCACTGTCAGAGTTAGAACCACGAAAGTGGGTGCGCGAGGCCGGGGGCGAGGGGCGGCGGAGAACGAGGTGGCCGCGGGCGGCGCCGGCGATGGCCGTGGTGGCCGGAGCGGGCGGAGGCCGGTGCGGTGGCAGCGGGCACGTCGCCGACGCTGGAGGAGACAGCGGCACAGCCTGGGTGCGAGGCGGCGGACGGTACGGGCCGGGAGGGCCCCGCCTGGGCCCCGGCGGGCCGGCGCACGGGCAGGCGCGACGAAGTGGGTGCGGTGACGGAGGTAAATCGGAGAGCGCCACATGGCAGCGGCGGCTGGTTCGGACGTGTCCGGCCGGCGGAAATTCGTCCGACGGCACGATGGGATGGGGAGGTTAGGGTTTGACCCGGGAATTTCGGGAGAGGGTCTATATATAGGCATAGAGGGAGCTAGGAGAGTCCAAATGAGGTGCGGTTTTCGTCCACGCGATCGTGATCAGATGCTCTAGATGATGGAGAGGGTTTAGGTGGGTTTTAGGCCAAATTGGAGGGGTGTTGGGATACAACACACACGAGGCCTTCTCGGTCCCTCGGTTAACCGCTGGAGCATCAAACGAAGTCCAAATGACACGAAACTTGACAGGCGGTCTACCGGTAGTAAACCAAGGCCGCTTGGCAAGTCTCGGTCCAATCCGGAAATGTTTAACCCCCACACGCGAAAAGAGGTAGAAAGGACCACTCGAAAGCAAAACGGACAACGGGGAAAATGCTTGGATGAATGAGACGAACATGTATGCAAATGCAATGCACATGATGACATGATAAGAGATGCATGAAAACGACAACAACACACGGAGACAAAAACCCGAACCCGAGGAAATAAAATAACTTAGCGCCGGAAACGGCAAGAGTTGGAGTACATATTAGGTAAATTACATCCAGGGTGTTACATTCGGCGAGCTAGGTTTTGAGATCATTGCGAGAGTGTGAGCTAGGGAGAGAGAGATCTTCATGCGCAACCCAGTGTTCGAACCTCAAGGGTTTTACTGAAACCTGTAATCCAACATTTGGCGCGCCATGTAGGGGTGCGCCGATGTTTTCCTCCCCATCGATCAACCTGCTGTTGCCCCGCATCTCCAATGTTCGACGATCCAAGGACCCAGGCCGACCGCTGGGCGGCTTGGCCCACTCGAGCACCTCCGTTCGCTCTAGAAGACCTCCAGTCCACGCTCCAAACGGCCCGCGTGCCACCCAACACCCGCGGGCGTGGGCAGCGTGGATCAACGTCCCCGCCCTCACGCCGTGGGAACATGCGAGCCGTGCTCGTGGTTGCGCGGAAGCTGCTGCGGTGCCAGCTGATGGAGAGTGGCCGCGACGCATTGCTAGAGCATGTCACCGAGCTGTTGGATGCTGCTGCCAGGGGTACGCTGCCTTTCTTCTCCCTACTTACATCTCAAGTTGTGGCCAGGTCACACGACGGGCCTCGATGCGCCCGCGTGCTCCCAGGTGCACCAGGAGGGCTCGCCAGCGTCAGCACGACCGGTGGTGCCGGACATCCGGCCGTGCCCTTGCCTCCCCCTGGGGGCGTAGGTGCGGGTGTTGATGCTCACGGTCCTAATCAAGCGCCACCCTACAACCACCAGGGAGGCGCACCAGGCTCGGCGGCGTGGGGCACAGGGTACCACTGGTATCTTAGGAGCAGTCTTACGCTAACCATGGGTCGCAGGTAGACCAAGCCGCAGCAGCAAACGGCGACGCCAGCGCGGCAGCCCCACTGGTATCTTGGGAGCAGTCTTACGCTAAACAAGTAGACAATCTGCCAGGATTCACGAAATAGCAAAAGTAGAGATCCATTGACTCAAGCTAGGGTGCTCCATAATTGCAAACAAAGACATGGATGGATAGAGCACCACAATGTTAACAAATTGTCCTTACTGATCATCCTCAAAAGAGGCACGGATCACTAGGAAACAACATGAACATATGGCATATTGATAAAAACAGATCAAGGACTTAGAGAAATTCTAAGTCCCTGAAATCAGCATTAACGAAAGCACTACTTTGCAAGCTTGTGCTAGTCACCACACATATCACAAAAATACATGGTAGGCACCTCTGTAAAGATGGCATGGCATATAACAAAACACATGTAGAGCTCATGAGCATATCATGCACACAATAATCATGGAAAAAATGACAAATAGCTATTTGATGTTGCAGATCAGACAATTAACTCAAATAGCTCTCTTCCAGCAGCCTTTCGGGCATCAAGATGAGCTCAAATGAAAATGATGCAATGAGATGAAATGATGTACTCTCTGAGACGAACATTTTGATATGCCACACGCCCAAAACGGAGCTACAGATGCAGAGTTATAGCATGATGAAAAACGCAAAATAATTAGGGTTTGGGACAAAAGTCAACCGAGAGAAATATCTCAAATCCAGATCTGGCCGGGCGCGCGGATCGAGGTTGGCCGGGGAACTCGCCGGAGTTCGTCGGGGAGGTCGGAGTAGTCGCGGGGTTCGCCGGAGTTCGTCGGGGACGTCGGAGTAGTCGCGGGGCTCGCCGGACGACGAGGGAGGCCGGAGAGGTGGGCGCGCGAGGCCGGGTGGCCAGGGGCGGCGGAGAACGAGGTGGCCGCGGGCGGCGCCGGCGAGGGGCGGCGGAGAACGAGGTGGCCGCGGGCGGCGCCGGCGATGGCCGCGGTGGCCGGAGCAGGCGGAGGCCAGCGCGGTGGCGGCGGGCGCGTCGCCAACGCTGGAGGAGACAGTGGCGCGGCCTGGGTGCGAGGCGGCGGACGGTACGGGCCGGGAGGGCCCCGCCTGGGTCCCGGCGGGCCGGCGCGCGGGTAGGCGCGGCGAAGTGGGCGCGGTGACGGCGGCGAATCGGAGAGCGCCACGTGGCGGCGGCGGCTGGTTCGGACGTGTCCGGCCGGCGGAAATTCGTCCGGCGGCACGATGGGATGGGGAGGTTAGGGTTTGACCCGGGAATTTCGGGAGAGGGTCTATATATAAGCATAGAGGGAGCTAGGAGAGTCCAAATGAGGTGCGGTTTTCGTCCACGCGATCATGATCGAACGCTCTAGATGATGGAGAGGGTTTAGGTGGGTTTTGGGCCAAATTGGAGGGGTGTTGGGCTGCAACACACACAAGGCCTTCTCGGTCCCTCGGTTAACCGTTGGAGCATCAAACGAAGTCCAAATGACACGAAACTTGACAGGCGGTCTATCGGTAGTAAACCAAGGCCGCTTGGCAAGTCTCAGTACAATCCGGAAATGTATATTCCCCACACACGAAAAGAGGTAGAAAGGACCACCGGAGGAGATAGGAGCGCCGGAAAGCAAAACGGACAATAGGGAAAATGCTCAGATGCATGAGATAAACATGTATGCAAATGCAATGCACATGATGACATGATAAGAGATGCATGACAACGACAACAACACATGAAGACAAAAACCCGAACCCAAAGAAATAAAATAACTTAGCGTCGGAAACGGCAAGAGTTGGAGTACATATTAGGTAAATTACATCCGGGGTGTTACAACACTCCACCACTATGAAAGGATCTCATCCCGAGATCTAGGACTCGAAAAACACCGGGTACTCAGAACGTAGGTGGTCCTCGCGTTCCCAGGTAGCTTCACGGTCGGAATGGTGTGACCACTTGTCTTTGAGGAATTTGATTGACTTATTGCGAGTCTTGCGTTCAGTCTCTTCAAGAATAGCCATGGGGTGCTCACGATAAGAGAGATCTTCTTGGAGATCAATGTCTTCGAAGTTGACGGTGCGGTCAGGAGTCTTGAAGCACTTGCGGAGCGGAGAGACATGGAACACGTCGTGCACATTTGCAAAGTTTGAAGGAAGCTCGAGTTGATAGGCGAGATCGCCTCTCTTGCTGACGATCTTGAAAGGAACCACGTATCTAGGGGCAAGTTTCCCTTTGATACTGAAGCGACGAGTACCTTTCATTGGAGAGACGCGGAGGTAAACGTGGTCTCCGATCTCGAAGGCCAAATCACGGTGCTTACTATCATAGTAGCTCTTCTGGCACGATTGCGCTACTTTGAGGTTATCATGAATGACTTTGCACATTTCCTCTGCCTCTGTGATCAAATCATTTCCCAGAACTTGATGTTCACCGGTCTCTGACCAGTTAAGAGGAGTACGGCACTTCCTGCCATAGAGAATTTCGAATGGGGCCTTGCCCAAACTTGCTTGAAAATTGTTGTTGTAGGAGAATTCAGCGTATGGAAGACAATCCTCCCACTTCATGCCGAAGGAGATCACACAAGCCCTGAGCATATCTTCAAGAATATGATTGACACGCTCGACTTGACCGCTAGTTTGAGGGTGGAAAGCTGTGCTGAAGCGGATGTTGGTGCCCATGGCCTTCTGAAAAGAATCCCAAAACTTGGAGGTAAAGATGCTACCACGGTCTGAAGAGATCACCTATGGAAAGCCGTGCAGAGAGACAATCCGAGAGGTATACAGCTCCGCCAATTGAGCTGCAGTGATAGACTCTTTGATAGGCAGAAAGTGAGCCACTTTAGTGAGTTTGTCGATGACAACGAATATAGCATCATTGCCACGCTTCGACTTTGGAAACCCAGCCACGAAGTCCATCTCAATGTAGTCAAACTTCCATTCTAGAATGGCAAGAGGTTGGAGGAGACCAGCTGGCCTTTGGTGTTCTGCCTTCACTCTTCTGCAGATATCACACTCATTCACGAACTGAGCAATCTCGCGCTTCATTCGAGTCCACCAATAAGCCTGCTTGAGGTCCTGATACATCTTCGTACTCCCAGGGTGGATGGAGAGGAGTGAATTGTGCGCCTCATTCATGATAACTTGACGAAGGTCTCCTTTGGGAAGAACAATACGATCCTCGAAGAAGAGAGTATCCTTGTCATCAAGGCGATAGCACTTGTACTTGGGTTGACTCTTGGCAATCCCAATCTTCACCTTCTTCACCATAGCATCAAGAAGTTGAGCCTCGCAAATCTGATTTTCCAAAGTAGGAGAGACTTGAAGGTTGGCGAGGAAACCTTGAGGAACAACTTGCAGATTGAGTTTGTGGAAAGCTTCACAAAGCTCGGGTTGGTAAGGCTTGAGAATCAGACTGTTGCAGTAAGCCTTCCTGCTCAAAGCGTCAGCAATCACATTGGCTTTGCCTGGAGTATACCCGATACTCGGATTATACTCTTGAATCATTTCGACCCAACGAGTCTGTCTGAGGTTGAGATTAGGGTGAGTGAAGATGTACTTGAGACTCTTGTGGTCAGTGAAAATGTCCACTTTTCTTCCCAATAAGAGATGTCTCCAAGTCAAAAGAGCATGCACAACTGCCGTCAACTCGAGGTCATGAGTGGGGTAGTTCTTCTCGTTGGGCTTCAACTGGCAAGAGGTATAATCCACAACTTTCTTCTCTTGCATCAACACTGCACCAAGACCTTGAAGAGAGGCATCGAAGAAGACCTCGAACGGTTTGGATTCATCAGGAGGAGTCAGAACTGGAGCAGTGACCAATTTCTCTTTCAAATTATTGAAAGCGATGTCACATTCCGGAGACCAAACGTACTTGATGTGCTTCTGGAGAAGGTTTGAAAGAGGCTTCGCGATCTTTGAAAAGTTCTCCATGAACCTTCGACAATAGCTTGCGAGACCAAGGAAGCTACGGAGTTGCTTCACGTTCTGAGGTGGTTCCCAATTCACAATTGCAGACACCTTCTCGGGATTCACCGCAATGCCCTTGGCAGAGATGATATGCCCAAGATAGAGAACCTCATCGAGCCAAAACTCGCACTTTGAGAACTTGGCGTAGAACTGGTATTCCCTGAGCTTATCGAGCACCAAACGCAAGTGCTTGGCATGATCTTCTTTGTTCTTCGAAAAGACTAGAATGTCGTCGAGATAGACCAAAACGAAGTCATTTGTGTAGGCGCTGAAGATGAAGTTCATCATGCGAGAGAAAGTCGGAGGAGCGTTGACGAGGCCAAAAGACATGACAGTGTATTCATATGAACCATAGCTTGTTTTGAAAGCCGTCTTGGGAATATCTCGCTCACGGATTCGAATCTGGTGATAGCCCATACGGAGATCAAGCTTGGAGAATACTTGAGCACCTTTGAGTTGTTCGAACAGCTCGTTGATGTTGGGAAGTGGGTACTTGTTCTTGATAGTCTTCTTGTTCAATGGACGGTAGTCAACACAAAGTCGGTCCGTTCCATCCTTCTTCTTCACAAAAAGTACTCCACAACCCCACGGAGAAGAACTAGGTCGGATGAGACCCATTCTCTCTTGAATATCGAGTTGCTTCTTCAACTCCTTCAACTCTTCAGGTCCGAGCTTGTAAGGACGTTTGCAAACTGGTTCCATGCCAGGCTCAAGATCGATGACGAATTCAACTGGCCGGTGCGGAGGCATTCCTGGAAGCTCTTCTGGAAAGACGTCTTGATATTCGCAAACGACTGGAATTTGAGAGATGGCATCCAGTTCACCCTTCTCATTGAGAGAAAACAGACGGATGGTATCATCCCGAGCGGCAAAGACAATTACATCTTCAGACGAATGAGTCAATTGAATCTGCCTGGCAGCACAATCAAGATGCGCCTTGTGCTTAGAAAGCCAATCCTTTCCGAGAATAAGATCAATATTCGAGTTACCAAGAACCACCGGAGAGGATAGAAATTTGTAGTCTCCCAACATGATAGAGACATCGGGAGCAACCAAACTAGAAGTCAAAAGCTTGCCGGGAGAAACAACTTGCATGACTTTGGGCATAACCTCAGTATCAACATTGTGCTTTGATGCAAATGGGCATGACAAGAAAGAATGAGATGCACCAGTATCAAAAAGTACTTTTGCAAGAACATTGTTAACAGGAAGGTTACCCATGATGACATCTGACGAGTCCTCTGCCTGAGCTGCATTCATCAAGTTGGCCTTGGCGTGCTTGGGGTTATGCTTGACCACAGCTATACTTGCCGATCTCATAGGAGGAGGAGGAGGGAGGCACCTCTGATTGAAGCATTTGTTGGCATAGTGACCCTTCTGTTGGCACTTGTTGCACGTGACCTCTGAAAGCGGACGGTGATACGGAGCACTCGATCTTGAAGCTTGAGACGAAGTCTTGTTCTGAAAGCCAGGGTTGGGTGGGTGGGAAGATCCACTACCACCTTTGCTCTTCTGTTGATACAGCTGACGGAATGGAGGAGGAGGAAGCCAATACTTCTGCTGCTTAGCCACTTGAGTAGAGGAAGAAGGAGTAGCATCTCTGACTCGCTTCTTGGAAGCATCACACTTCAGTTGAGCAGCCTCTTGCTTCAATGCCATGTTGTAAAACTCATCGTACCTCCTGGGCTCAAAGACGACAAGAGCTAGCTGGATTTCTTCTCTGAGACCACCCCTGAACTGGTATATCATGCTCTTCTTGGCAGGGATGTCCTGCTTAGCAAAACGGGCGAGCTTCTGAAACATCTTGTTATAGTCGTAGACAGACATAGAGCCTTGCTCCAGGTTGCGGAATTCCTCACACTTGCTTTCAACCACGCTCTGAGGAATATGATGAGCTTTGAAGTCTTGACGGAATTTATCCCAGGTAATCACACGGCCTCCTCTAGAATCTTTGTACTACTGAAACCATTCTGCGGCTTGGTCTTTGAGTTGGAAGGAAGCGAACTTGACAAAGTCCTCAGGCCTGACGTTACTGCACTCGAAATGCTTGCACAAGTCCACGAGCCAATCATCAGCGTCAGTTGCCTCAACGCAATTGCTGAAGGTCTATGGCTGGTTAGCAAGGAACTGCTTGAGTGTAGCAAAGTGATTCTGATTGTTGCCCTGGTTGCCCTGGTTGCCTTGGTTCGCTTGGTTGCGCTCTTGAAGAAGTTGCATGATCAGCTGTGTGTTTGCATTGGTAGCGGCCATCACAGCTCGCCATGCCTCCGGAGGTGGAGGTGGTGGTGGCGGATCAGGATTCGGAGTCGTGCGCGTTGGAGGAGCCATCCTAAAGAGGTTGACATCCATTAGCACACTTATAGACAAGAATTGAAGCTGAACCAAACGGGTTTAAATTGAAACATATAGTCTTCACATCCAAACAAAATGAACGAATGCATTCCAATTGAAATGGTCACATATCCATAAATTGGGAAGCCACTTAGAATTGATGTAGAAGAATAAAATCAACAAGGTACGGAACAAGAACGAATACTCGATAAGGATCACCCAATATCAAACCAAATATCCGTGGCAGAAGAACTAGAGCTACAAGAATTCCCACCTATGAAACTCCCGAACCTTTCCGGTTATACAATCAGGTGTTGGGGATACAGGGGAAGCATAATATCTCACCCAAATCTAGCAAATCCTACATCCAGCTGTATCCATCCTTCAACACATAACCGAGAAAAACTTTGGAAATCGTCTACCTCAACCTTCGAAAAGCATCCGTAATACAAGTTATGGCAATACTCCCGAACTCCCGCCCCAGTACTAGGTGGCGTCGAGGTTATCTCACCAACAACTGCATAAAAGAGATTTTCGATGTCGGCGAACTAAACTCAGGTATCCCAGAACTGCAACGATAAAATTGTGACGACAACACCTCGGAGCTCAACTCCCCGGGACACTGCCACCACCCCTAAATGACAGGAGGCACCAAGAACAATGTTCTCGTCACAAATCGATCGGAACGATTCCAAGATAGACGCGTGATCCTAATTTTTTTTGTGAAATTTGAGAAGAGAAGAGACAAAACTCTACGTCAGGATGCCTTACCAGAGCGATGAAGGGACTGGGGAGTAAAAAGAATTCCTAAACTCTCCGATATATAATTCTTGAATGACTCAAAACATTTTTCTAGACTCAACTCGTCTGCTAATTCGATCAAGCAATGGCGCTCCTAAGGTCGGGGAAGGCTCTGATTACCAACTTGTCATGCCCTCGATGCGGCTATATCTCCTACGTGTCGAAGCACGACTTAGAGGTATAACCGCATTGAAAACAATGTCGCAAGTAAGGTAATCTTCACAACAAACCATGTAAATAGATAATAAGGGGAAAGGTACTTAGTTGGCTTACACTCGCCACATCACACAAAGTACATAAATAACATTACATCATCCAATACACTCATGGTCCGACTACGATACCAAAATAAAAGATCAACCCCAACATGCGACACGGTCCCGATCGCCCCAACTGGGCACCACTACTGATCATCAGGGAAAGACACATAGTAACGGCGTGAGTCTTCGTCGAACTCCCACTTGAGCTCAAGCGCATCATCTGGAACGGAGTCATCGGGCCCTACATCTGGTTTGGAAGTAATCTGTGAGCCACAGGGACTCAGCAATCTCGCACCCTCGCGATCAAGACTATTTAAGCTTATAGGTAAGGCAAGGTAATATGTGGAGCTGCAGCAAGCGACTAGCATATATGGTGGCTAACATGTTTGCAAAAGAGAGCGAGAAGAGAAGGCCAAGCACGAATGAATAACTATAGAACAACCTACGACAAACATTACTCCAACACTGTGTTCACTTCCCGGACTCCGCCAAGAAGAGACCATCACCGTAACACATGCAGTTGATTCATTTTAATTAAATCAAGGTTCATGTTATCTACAACCGGACATTAACAAATTCCCATCTGCCCATAACCGCGGGCACGGCTTTCGAAAGTTCAAATCCCTGCAGGGGAGTCCCAAATTAGCCCATCACAAGCTCTCACGGTCAACAAAGGATAAACCTTCTCCCGGGGCATTCCGATCAGACTCGGTATCCCGGTTCTACAAGACAACTTCGACAAGGTAAAACAAATCCAGCAACACCGCCCGAATGTGCCGACAAATCCTGATAGGAGCTGCACATATCTCGTTCTCAGGGCACACTCAGATGAGACATCCTACGAGTAAAACCAAAGCTCAAGTTTCCCTGAGGTGGCCCCGCAGTCTGCTCGGTCGGACCAACACTCAGAGGAGCACTGGCCCAGGGGGTTTAAACAAGATGACCCTCAGGCTCCAGAAACCCAAGGGAAAAAGAGGCTAGGTGGCAAATGGTAAAACCAAGGTTGGGCATTGCTGGAGGAGTTTTATTCAAGGCGAATTGTCAAGGGGTTCCCATTATCACCCAACCGCGTAAGGAACGCTAAATCCGGGAACATAACACCGATATGACGGAAAATAGGGCAGCAAGAGTGGAACAAAACACTAGGCAAAAGGCCGAGCCTTCCACCCTTTACCAAGTATATAGGTGCATTAAGATAACAAGATAATATAATGATATCCCAACAATAAACAATGTTCCAACAAGAAACGATCTCCAATCTTCACCTGCATATAGCAAAGCTATAAGAGGGGCTGAGCGAAAGCGGTAACATAGCCAATCAACAGTTTGCTAGGACATGGTGGGTTAGAGGTTTGACATGGCAATTTGGGAGGCACGATAAGCAAGTGGTAGGCATTGTAGCATAGGCATAGCAAAAGAGCGAGCATCTAGCAAGCAAAGATAGAAGTGATTTCGAGGGTATGATCATCTTGCCTGCAAAGTTGTCAGAGTTGACTGGATCCTCGAAAGCAAACTCAACAGGCTCCTCGTTAGTGAACTCGTCCCCCGGCTCGACCCAAACAAGACAAACAAGCAAAAGGAACACCATCAACCACGTGCAAGGCTCAAACAACATGATGCAAACATGGTATGCTATGCGGGAAGCGATATGTGATGCATATGCAAGATTTGACAAGGGATGATTGAACCTGGCCTCAACTTGGAAATACAAGAGTGCCACTTGAAAGGTGAGGTGATTTTGGTTGAAATCGATATAAAGATCACCGGAATCAGATGCACGGTTTGGAAATGGCAAGCAAAACAAATATGACAACGGTGTGCGATAAACAGCAAGTAGCCATCTAAATGCATCCAGATAATTATGCTACAGTACTCAAACATGGCAAAAAAAAATACATGGCAGGGATCCACTCAACTCATGATGCTTAACAAAAAGATGAACACTGAGCTACGGCCAATTCATCCATTACCAGGTTAAACAAAATGGCAAAAATGCAAACGATAAACAGATTTCAGACTTTCGTGAAATTAACACAAGTCTGGAATTTCAGATCAGGTAGCACACTTTGGAGCATGAAAACTATATTCCTACAGGAACTTACATGGCAAGCAAGGCATGAAATGAAGCTACTCAAAGAGCTTAACAAAAGTCCCTTAGTGACTTGAGCCAAAAGGGATCAGAAAATACAATTGCAAGCATGTGAACATGGCAAAACATAATCAGGTTACAGACTTGAGAAAAACCGGAGCATGCAAATATGTTACGAGTAGGCATGTTTAACGAGCTCGATGCACTCACTAACGGAGCATGGCATTACAAACAAAGCATACACCCATCAAGAATACATATTATATAGCTAGACCATGGCAAAAACAAACAACATAGCATGCCACGGATCAACAACAACATCCTCGGCAAAGTCGGCTAACAAGTAGACAATCTGCAGGATTCACGAACTAGCAGCAAAAGTAGAGCTCCATTGAACTCAGCTAGGGTGCTCCATAATTGCAAACAAAGATATGGATGGATAGAGCACCACAATGTTAACAATCATCCTTACCTGAATCATCCTCAAAAGAGGCACGGATCACTAGAAACACATGAACATATGGCATTGATAAAAACAGATCAAGGACTTAGAGAAATTCCTAGTCCCCGAAATCAGCATTAACGAAAGCACTAACTTTGCAAGCTGTGCTAGTCACCACACATATCACAAAAATAACATGGTAGCACCTCTGTAAAGATGGAATGGCATATAACAAAACACATGTAGAGCTCATGAGCATATCATGCACAATAATCATGGCAAAATGACAAATAACTATTTGATGCAGCAGATCAGACAATTAACTCAAATAGCTCTCTTCCAGCAGCCTTTCGGGCATCAAGATGAGCTCAAATGAAAATGATGCAATGAGATGAAATGATGTACTCTCTGAGACGAACATTTTTATATGCTACACGCCCAAAACGGAGCTACAGATGCAGAGTTATAGCATGATGAAAAACGCAAAATAATTAGGGTTTGGGACAAAAGTCAACCGAGAGAAATATCTCAGATCCAGATCTGGCCGGGTGCGCGGATCGAGGTTGGCTGGGGAACTTGCCGGAGTTCGTCGGGGAGGTCGGAGTAGTCGCGCGGCTCGCCGAACGACGAGGGAGGCCGGAGAGGTGGGCGCGCGAGGCCGGGCGGCGAGGGGCGGCGGAGAACGAGGTGGCCGCGGGCGGCGCCGGCGATGGTCGCGGTGGCCAGAGCGGGCGGAGGCCGGCGCGGTGGCAGCGGCCCGTCGCCGACGCTGGAGGAGACAGCGGCGCGGCCTGGGTGCGAGGCGGCGAACGGTACGGGCCGGTAGGGCCCCGCCTGGCCCCCGGCGGGCCGGCGCACGGGCAGGCGCGGCGAAGTGCGCGCGGTGACGGCGGCGAATCGGAGAGCGTCACATGGCAGCGGCGGCTGGTTTGGACGTGTCCGGCCGGCGGAAATTCGTCCGGCGGCGTGAAGGGATGGGGAGGTTAGGGTTTGACCCGGGAATTTCGGGAGAGGGTCTATATATAGGCATAGAGGGAGCTAAGAGAGTCCAAATGAGGTGCGGTTTTCGTCCACGCAATCGTGATCGGACGCTCTAGATGATGGAGATGGTTTAGGTGGGTTTTGGGTCAAATTGGAGGGGTGTTGGGCTGCAACACACACGAGGCCTTCGCGGTCCCTCGGTTGACCGCTGGAGCATCAAACGAAGTCCAAATGACACGAAACTTGACAGGCGTTCTACCGGTAGTAAACCAAGGCCTCTTGGCAAGTCTCGGTCCAATCCGGAAATGTTTAACCCCCACACACGAAAAGAGGCAGAAAGGACCACCGGAGGAGATAGGAGCGCCGGAAAGCAAAACGGACAACGGAGAAAATGCTCGGATGAATGAGACGAACACGTATGCAAATGCAATGCACATGATGACATGATAAGAGATGCATGAAAACGACAACAACACACGGAAACAAAAACCCAAACCCGAGGAAATAAAATAACTTAGCGCCAGAAATGGCAAGAGTTGGAGTACATATTAGGTAAATTACATCCAGGGTGTTACATTCGGCGAGCTAGGCTTTGAGATCATTGCGAGAGTGTGAGCTAGGGAGAGAGAGATCTTCATGCGCAGCCCAGTGTTCGAACCTCAAGGGTTTTACTGAAACCTGTAATCCAAAATTTGGCGCGCCATGTAGGGGTGCGCCGATGTTTTCCTCCCCATCGATCAACCTGCTGTTGCCCCGCATCTCCAATGTTCGACGATCCAAGGACCCAGGCCGACCGCTGGGCGGCTTGGCCCACTCGAGCACCTCCGTTCGCTCTAGAAGACCTCAAGTCCACGCTCCAAACGGCCTGCGTGCCATCCAACACCCGCGGGCGTGGGCAGCGTGGATCAACGTCCCCGCCCTCACGCCGTGGGACATGCGAGCCGTGCTCGTGGTGGCGCGGGAGCTGCTGCGGTGCCAGCTGATGGAGAGTGGCCGCGACGCGTTGCTGGAGCCTGTCACCGAGCTGTTGGATGCTGCTGCCAGGGGTACGCTGCCTTTCTTCTCCCTACTTACATCTCAAGTTGTGGCCAGGTCACACGACGGGCCTCGATGCGCCCGCGTGCTCCCAGGTGCACCAGGAGGGCTCGCCAGCGTCAGCACGACCGGTGGTGCCGGACATCCGGCCGCGCCCATGCCTCCCCCTGGGGGCGTAGGTGCGGGTGTTGATCCTCACGGTCCAAATCAAGCGCCACCCTACAACCACCAGGGAGGCGCCCCAGGGTCGGCGGGGTGGGGCACAGGGTACCACTGGTATCTTAGGAGCATTCTTACGCTAACCATGGGTCGCAGGTAGACCAAGCCGCAGCAGCAAACGGCGACGCCAGCGCGGCAGCCCCACTGCAGTTAGGGGCAGCGCGCTAGGGGCTTCATGGAAGGGGTCCGGAGCAAGGCCCTCCCACATGTCGCGTGGGCAGCGCGCTAGGGGCTTCATGGAAGGGGTCCGGAGCAAGGCCCTCCCACATGTCGCGTGGGGCAAGGCATTGTCCGGAGGTAGGTCCTTTGCCGGGAGGCGCCGGTGAGCCCTCCCCCCGGCAGAGGGCCCGTGGTCGCCGAGGGCGCCGCTAGTGTCCCCTTTGCCTCTTGGCATCGTCCTGGTTTCCGGACGCCCCAACGATGGTCGAGGGTGGTGCAAGGCGGGGCCCTCGTTTGGCGATATGAAGCAAGGCTCGCGCCTGTGAATGTCTCCGCCTGTGAGACTCTCACGTAATGATGAGTGGGGCTCACTACAAAAAAAGACACATCCGTGACATTTTGGGCCGAACGAAATTTTTTTGTCATACATATGACACTTCTATGACGATAATTGTGACAAAACCCGGTATCATCATAGATGTGGTGGGCTCCTACTTCTATGAAAAAAAATCATGACAGAAAATGGGCTTTTCCTCCTGGGCGGGCCGGAGACACAGCCTCATGACATTCTTTGGGCCGTCCATGATGGAAAAATCGTGGTAGAAGCGAGGGGGAGGAAAATTTCGGGGAGTTCCCGGCTACGGTGGGAGGTCGGGGCCGAGCGATGCGCGTTTCTCTCGTACACGTACGCGCGTGTGTGCAAGGCGTTGGCTCTAACTGAACCCGAGCGAGGCGTTGGGCTCTAACTGAACCCGAGCGATTGCACTGCAGGCTACGCGTTACTGAACCCGAGCGATCGATCGATGGCTGTTAACTAAACCCGATCGAGCGATTCCTTCGCTACTGCTGCTAACTAAAGCCGATCGATGCTACCTCTGGATGAACATAGAGCGTTGCGGGGGGTGGATTAACAGTTCCCGGTGGGGGTGGATGAACAGGACCCCGTGGTGTTGCCTCTGGATGAACAGGACCCCGATCGATCGAGCCGGTTGGGGCTGGATGAACAGGACCCCGTGGAGGGCTGGATGAACAGGACCACCCCGTGGAGGGCTGGATGAACAGTAGACGGTGGAGGGCAGGATGAACAGTAGCCCGTGGAGGGGTGGTTGAACAGGAGCCCGTGGAGAGGGCTGGTTGAACAGTAGCCGGTGGAGTAGCGCGCGGTGGAGGCTGGATGAACAGGAGCCCGTGGATGAACAGTCGCAGGTGGAGGCTGGAGGAGGTCGACGGTGGATGAACAGTAGCTCGTGGAGGCTGGAGGGGGTCGACGGTGGAGATGAACAGTATCCCGTGGAGTCCCGTTTTGCGGTACCACACCCTCCCGATGAACAGGACCCCCGTTTCGACCGTAGGAGGTCGTTTCGTCCGTTTTGTGGTACGCCACACCCCTCCCGATCAACAGGACCCCCGTTTCGACCGTAGGAGGTCCGTTTCGTCCGTTTTGCGGTACGCCACACCCCTCCCGATCAACAGGACCCCCGTTTCGACCGTAGGAGGTCCGTTTCCTCGTTTTGCGGTACGCCAGACCCCTCCCGATCAACAGGATCCCGTTTCGAACGTGGCCGGTCGAACACAAGGCCGTTTCCTCCGTTCTGCGGTACGCCAGGCCTCATTTCCATCGCATGTTCCGTCCAAGCCCTCCCGATGAACACGACGCATTCCGTTGCCTCCCCATGAACATGACGCATTCCTTTGCCTCCCCATGAACACGACGACGACGCTGTTTCTCCGTTCCGACCCAGCCATGTACACGAGCCCTGGCCGTACGTATGCGCGAGTAGGCGTTCGAGACCCCGCCCGTATGTACACATACGTGGCCGTATTTTCTTTCTTGCACCCTGGCCGATGTACGTACGTGTAAATGCTACGTGCGCGCCTCTACATCGACCAGTATGTACGTACACGTTCGCGACCAGAATGACAACGCTACGTACGCTTCGACCAGGTGGGTCCCGACTGTCAGGCACTTCCTTGCCTGCGAAGATGTAGCTGGTGGGTCCCAGCAGTCAGGGGGCGAATCTTTTTTTGCCCGGACGCACTTCCTTGCGTGCGAAGATGTAGCTAGTGGGTCCCAGCAGTCAGGGGGAAACATTTTTTTCGGAAATACAGTGGCCCGTCCGTGGGGTCCCAGCTGTCAGGTGGAGGAATCATTATTTTCCGGTAATAAGGAGGCACTTCCTTGCTGCGGCCGTGGACCCAGCTGTCAGCCTCTCCACGTACAGTCCACGTCCGATGGAAGTCGTTCCTTGACCACGTTGACCACGCCGCGCCGAGAGCACCAGGGCGGTGGACGACGGCGAGGCCTAGGAAGGGGACGACACAGAGGCAGGGAAGACTCGGCAGTTGTTTCCCACGCGGAGGGGAGTACGACTGTACGAGGGTTTACTGGTTCGTCTGCCGTCGCCGGAGAATAACAGCAGGTGTGGGTGAGTAGAGGGATGGCTAGGCCAGCGATGGGAGTACGGTCGGGCGGTGAGGCCTGCGCGGCAGCACAGCCGGCCGCGAGGGAGGGAGCAGGCAGTCCCGCCGGCGCTTGTTTGAGCGGCTGGAGCAGGAAGAGCAGAGATTGAAGAAGCACGACGGCCGTTGGATGGACATCCAACAGTCAGTGCTTGTGCGTCAACCTTTTTTTAGGAAAGCCTCAAATATGTGGAAAATAGCATACATCCCATCTGCCATTATTTCTAACAATTTACAGCCCATTTGCTAATTCTTAAGGTTTTTTTGGAGCCCATATTCTTTTTGTTAGCATTACAGCCCATATTGTGGCAACGGTTAAAAAAATATATGAAATTTTTCATATTTCGGTGCGGTCCGAACTATTTTTAATCCCGAAATTTTGACTCACATTCAAACTGATTTTAAAAATAAATGTATATGAATATAAAATCCAACAAATTCTCCACGCATAAAAATTAATGTAATTTAAAATCTTGAAATGAAAAAAAAGATATTTGAAACTAATTGCCGGTTTAATGTGTTTTAAAAATGTACAACCCATTGCTCATTACTGATGGGCCATTTTCTCGGCCAACCGAATGAAAGCTCTCCTCGTCTTGAAATATTTGCAGCCCAACAGGACTGACAAAGCGACTTACTTGGCAAATCACAAAAAAAAACTGGGCTGTGGCCATGGACCCAGCTGTCAGCCTCTCCACGTACAGTACTCTTCCGATGGAAGTCGTTCCTTGACCACGCCGCGCGGAGAGCACCACGGCGGTGGACGACGGCGAGGCCTAGGAAGGGGACGACGTGGCAGTGGAAGCCCACACGGAGAGGACTACGAGGGTTCACTTGTTCGGCTGCGGTGTGAGGCTGCCGTCGCCGCAGGGCCTGGCCAGCGGTAGGAATAGTAGGGGGCGGTGAGGCCTCTGCGGCAGCACAGCCGGCCACGGGAGGCAGGAGCATGCGGCACGACCGGCGCTGCTTTGGGCGGCTGGAGCAAGAAGACCAGAGGTTGAAGAAGCACTACGGCCGTTGGATGGACATCGTATGGTCACTAGAGCTAGAATCGTTCATATTGACTAAGTTGACAAAGCCCTTCGTCCCCGCCAACTTAGTAGGCCCACAAGTCAGCCTCCCAGCAAGCTGGGTCCCAGCTAGCCGGGGGAGTATTCATTTTTTTGTGCGTAATAAGGAGGCACTTCCGGTGGGTCCGAGCTGACAGCGGGGGGAACGTTTTTTCACGAAATACGATGGCCCGTCCGGTGGGTCCCAGTAGTCAGGGGGAAACAATTTTTTTCACAAAATACTGGTGGCCCGTCCGGTGGGTCCCCGCTGTCAGGTGGAGGAATAATTATTTTCCATGTAATAAGGAGGCACTTCCTTGCGGCTGCCGTGGACCCAGCTGTCAGCCTATCCATGTACAGTACCCTTCCGATGGAAGTCGGTCGTTGACCACATTGACCACGCCGTGCTGAGAGCACCAGGGCGGTGGACGACGGCGAGGACTAGGAAGGGGACGACTCGGAGCTGGGGAAGACGCAGCAGTGGATGCCCACGCGAAGAGGAGTACGAGGGTTCACTGGTTCGGCTGCGGTGTGAGCCTGCTGTCGCCGCGGAATAACAGGGGGTGTGGGTGAGTAGAGGGATGGCCTGGCCAACGGTGGGAGTAGTACGGGGCAGTGAGGCCTCCGCAGTATCACAGCCGGCCACGGGAGGCAGGAGCACGCGGCACGACCGGCACTGGTTTGGGCGGCTGGAGCAAGAAGACCAGAGGTTGAAGAAGCACTACGGCCGTTGGACGAATATCGTACGGTAACAGTAGCTAGAATCGTTCATATTGACTAAGTTGACAAAGCCCTCCGTCCCCGTCAACTTGGTAGGCCCACAAGTCAGCCTCCCACTATGCTAGGTTCCAACTGGCAGGGGGTATTCATTTTTTTTGTGTGTAATAAGGAGGCACTTCCTTGCGTGCGAAGATAGTTGGTGGGTCCGACATGTCAGCGGGGGGCACTTTATTTCACGAAATACAAAGGCCCTTCCGGTGGGTCCCACATGTCAGGTGGAAGAATCATTATTTTGCGCGTAATAAGGAGGCATTTCCTTGTGTGCGGCCATGGACCCAGCTGTCGGCCTCTCCACGCACAGTCTACTTCTGATGGTGTCGTTCGTTGACCACGTTGACCACGCCGTGCCGAGCGCATCCAAGGTGGTGGACGACGGCGAGGCCCCGAACAGCAACGAGCCAGAGATGGGAAGACGCGGGAGTAGAGTCGCAGACAGAGAGGTGTACGAGGGTTAACTGGTTCTAGTGCGGTGTGGTTCGGCAGTCGGTGGAGAAGAATAGGAGGTGTGGAGGGGTGGAGGGATGGCCTGGCCAACGGTGGTGTAGCGCTTCATAGCGAAGCGTGCTAAGCAGAGCTGCTAGCAGCAGGAGGTAGGAGGTGGTCCCGGCGGCACTGGAGGAAGAAGACGAGAGATTGAAGATGGATGCCGGACATTGGATGTAAATCCAACGGCTAACATTTCAGAATCATTTGTTGACTAAATTGACAACGACTCGCATTGGCTTCGACCTATTGGCCCACATTTCAGCCTCCAAAAATGTGGCACGTATTCAACCCATTTTTTCAGAATTTGCAGTCCTCTTTTTTGCGTGGTAGAATTTACAGTCAATTTGATCTTTTTTTTCAATTGCAGCCATTAGTTGGGCTGGGTGAACAAATAATGTAGCGTCCATGCGGCCCATTTATTTTATTTCCTAAAAAATTACAGCCCATTTGCACTTTCTCGAAATACACGATTTTGCTGGGCTGATTCTAATTATAATATTGGGTTGGGCCAGCAATGTTATCAAAAAATAAAAAGGGGCTGAGCATTTTGTTATAAATATATTTAAATAATAAGTGATATTATTGCATTCGTCCTTAAATTTACTGTCTTACCAAGCTTTATATAATAACATATAAAATAATTTTTTTTAGAAAAACAGGGAGCATCTCCCCGGTTCCATTGCTGAGAACGAAACCACAACATATTCTGATACAGCAGCTCAAAGAGCAGTTCGAAAGCAAAGGTAGAAAAGCTACAAACTAGGGGGGTGGATGAACAAGTTCTCTGAATAACACAAATCATCTGAGTGGTGCCAAAGGCAGAGCGGATAGAGCACTCAAATGACACAAGGAGGGTCCAGCGAAGCCTTCATGGTCTTCAGCTGAGGGGCCGTGTCAGCCTGCGGCGACCAGTAAGCAAGCGAAGACACCGGGCTGGAAGGCGTAGCATGGTGGATGTCCCTCTTTTTCGGTGCTAGGTGCACATCATCTTCATCAGAGATCTTGAGACGAGCCCACGGGTCCAGCCCTAGAGTAGGTTGAGCCTTGTTCAGCCACAAGTGATCGCCAACGGTTTCTGGAGGGATCTTGTTAGGGTTTCCACGAAGCTCATCAACTTGTCCTTGTCCGATCCGGAGGAGAGAATCGCCCAGTTCCTCACCATGTTCCTGATCAACCTCAAGACCTGCGGAATGGAAATCCAGGAGGTGTTACTGAAAATCATAGCATTTTTATATTTCCAGAGGCACCAAAGGACAGTTGAGCTAATAGTGTTTAAAACTGAGCACTTTTTGGTAGCATTCCAGAATCTGGCGACAGATTCGAAGGATGAGATAATCTGACTAGAGAAATATTCCTCAATGTGGGCCCAGAGATGTTTAGCAACTATACATTCAAAAAATAGGTGAGAACAAGACTCTTGTTCCAAGCAGTAAACACAATCGAGGGGTTTGATGATGTGTCTCTTCCTAAGGTTATCCCTAGTCATCAATTTGTTTTTGGAGAGAAGCCAGGGAAATACATGAATTTTAGGGGGAACTCTCGATTTCCAGACAGCAGGGATAAACACGGGTTGAACCCCTCTAAAGTTGATAACATGATAGAGGGAGCTGGAGGAATACTTCCCCTTATTGTCCAGCTGCCAAATCAGGGCATTCGGCTCGGCAGTAAAGATAATGCTTTTGGCAATTTCCTCCAACTGGAACCATTGTTCCATGAGACTATCACTAAAGTTCCTTCTAAAAGAGAGTTTTAGGCATTGACCATTCCAAACTTCATTGACACTTTTGTTAAGCTCATTGCGGACAGAGTAAATAGGCCAAAATTGGACTGCTAGGGGGGATGTGCCAAACCAAGTATCTTCCCAGAACCTGGTTCTGCTCCCATCCCCTATGTTCCATCTATAGCCAAATTTCACAGCATGCATAATAGATTTTTATCCTTTCCAGAATCTAGAGGTCTTAGGGTTGGAGGAAGGGACAAAAATATTAGGTTTATTTCCTAGGTATTTATGGGCAATAAGAAGCTTCGAGGGTTTCAGGTCTTCCTCATAGAATCTTTTAATCCAAGACCCTAGAAGACAGATGTTAATTTCTTAGAGGTTAGGTATGCCTAGGCCTCCAAAATCTTTTTTCATAGAGACTAAGGCCCAATTAGCAAGGTGTAGCTTCCTATTTCCCTCAAAATCATTCCACAAGAAATGAGACATCTGAGAATTGATGAGGTTCACTGCCCTTTTAGGGAACTTGAAGAAGGAGAGGAGATACACTGGAATGCTAGCCAAACAAGCTTGTATGAGGATCAATCTACCTCTGTAAGAGAGAAGTTTGCCCCTCCACCCAGCAATCCTTTTAATGATTTTATCCAGAAGGGGTTGGATATCCTCTCTCCTCAGTTTATCATAGTGGAGAGGGATACCTAGGTACTTAATGGGGAAGTTACCTTTATTACAGACTAGAATAGAGAGGAAGTCAGTTAACTCCTGATCATCCATGTTGATAGGGATGAGTTCACTTTTAGAGTAGTTGATTCTCATGCCTAATACTTGTTCAAACCAGGTTAGAACAGTTTTTAGATTGCTAGCATGTGTGGAGTCATTGTCTAAGAAAAGGATGGTATCATCTGCATATTGAAGGCAGATGATGCCACCAGGGCAGACCTCAGGACAGAGCCCTGCAATCAGACTACGATCAACAGCTTTGCTCGGCATCTTAGTAAGAACGTCCACTACTAAATTAAACAAAAGCGGGGAGATGGGGTCACCTTGCCTAAGGCCTTTACCAGCAAGGAAAAAATCACTTTCACAGTTATTTAACTTGACCCCAACAGATCCCCCATGAGTAAGTTGTTGGATCCAACTCTCCTCTATGAAAGGCTTGGAAAAGATCTAAGAGATCATTTTTCACCAAGTCCCAAAAATGTTGGTAAAACAAGAAGGGAATCCCATCAGGACCAGGAGCCCCGTCAGGATAAGAGCTAAAAATGGCTTCCTTCACCTCTATCTCTGAAAAAGGGGCTTCTAGCAGCTCATTTTCAGCAGGAGAGACTTTTTCAGAAGCAGAGAAAAAAAAAATTTGTAGAGAGAACCCAGAAGGGTTTTCTTTCTTAAACAGGTCTTTGTAGAAGTCACTAGCCACTTTCAGCATCTCATCTACCTCAGTAACAGGGCCATTAGGGCCATCAAGGGAGTGAATGAGGGTTTTCCTCCTCCTCTGGTTAGCTACGGCATGGAAGTAAGCAGTATTTCTATCACCCTCCTTAATGTTCCTATCTCTAGACCTTTGTTTGGCTTTGATTTCTTCTTGAAGCCAAATTCTCTTGAGCTCTCCATGGACAAAGTTTAATCTATTAGTCTCAGCCTCAGAGAGGTCAGTGGTTTCTGCCTTAATATCTAGAGAATCAAACTCAAGGAGGAGAAGCCTTTTGTATCTTCTAAGATTAGCTTCCTCATTGGAGTTCCACCCTTTGGTAGTTCTTCTAAATCTCCTGATTTTGATCTGCCAATTTTCTAGGGGGCAGCTAATCCCAGTAGGCTCATTCCAGATTTTCCTGACTAGCTCAGTAAAATCTTCTCTAAGCAACCACCACTTTTCAAATTTAAAACTATTGCTCTTTGGAGTTTGGTTAAGACCAAAGTCCTAGAGCAAAGGAGTGTGGTCACTACCACATCTAGGCAGAGCTCTACAACTAGAAAGGGGAAAAAACTATCTAATTCTGTGTCACAGAAAATTCTGTCAATGGTGGACATAATCCTGGAGCAGCACTTCCAACATATCTAGCAGAACTGTGGGTTTTCCTTCTGACAGGGCAATTCTCAACTTTATGGGTAACCATTTTGCAGATAAAACAACTCTTGGGCTTGACACATTTATTCAAATGATGCCCTGGTTCCCCACAGTTGTAGCAGATCACCTTAGAGTATGCCATAAGGCCCGAAGCAGGGGCAGGAGCAGTTTTCTGGATGTCCTATCTCTTCTTTTGCTGATTCTTGCCTTGAGATTTCCCACTGATCTGACAGTCAGAACCACCAGCAGATTGATCTTGGGCAATTACAGGAGCCTGCCCAGATTGTACCCCCATTTGGAGCGGAGGTGGGTCGTACCACTGCCCAACCGGCGCTCCCCCCCATTGTGATAGGGGAAATTCATCAGAGTTCCTGGTTCCTTCTCATCCTCCAGCCAGATGTTGTCTCTCAGGAAGCAGAAATAACCATCAGACAGCTCAATTGAAGTAGATTGCAAGCCTAATTTCAATCTTCTGCAGGTTTGGGGGAGAGGTAAGGTAGGGGATCCACCTGCTCCGGCTCCGGTGGCGTGCTGGTGGGCAGGAGTCCAGTCAAGCATTCCCATCTCGCAGCACGGCGTGGATCTCCTGAATTCACTTCTCCTTTCGCCCATCGAACGAACGCAATCGGCAACTCACTGGGGTGGGGCATCCTGTGCTTCTCCGAGAAATCTCCTTCGAAGTAGATCCACAGGGCTAGATTTAGCAGCTCCCAATCCACATGATCCTTGCACATCCGAGCATACCTGCGCGAGTGAGAGAACGGATTCGGTCCCTCCTTGGCTTCCTCCCTCGCAGCTTCCTCCTCTGCTTCCCTCCATTCGCGCGTGCACTGGGTCCAGGAGAGAGCGTCGTCGCGGATCTGCATCGCCCGCTCCCTCCATCTCTTCCCTCGAGTTTCCCGCAGCACCGCCGGTGCGATGGAGTCGAGCGACTGGAGCATCCGCGGGAAGGCTTTGTAGACATGTGGGAGATGCATATTGTACATCTGCCTGTCTTCCAGCCATTCCCCCATGGATATGGCCGGCGACTCCATGGGGTGCGCGAGCGGACTTGCTGAGGGGGGCAGGCGCGCTCGGGGTCAGGAGGCGGGGGTGGCGGCGAGATCTATGGCGGCGAGGGTGGAGGTAGTGGCGGGGGCGGCGGGAGGGTGGGGCAGGGGCGGCGAGGGTGGTGGTGGCGGGGGCGAAGGGGATCGCGAGAGCGGTCATCTATTTGCCAATTATGTGAACTAAACAGTCAACATATAAAATAATTTAAATATATACAATATAGTTAGAAGGGAAACATAAGTTGGACCTGGCGTTCCTATTCTTATATAAAAAATAGAACAGACCTCTGCGTTTTCTTCAAAAAAATACATAAATTGGGCTGCCAAAAAAAAACCTCGGATGGGAGGTCCATAGGCCGGTCGATACATGACGGCCCTAAGAAAATACAAACAGGCCTATGGACCTCCCATCCGAGGACATGGGCTGCGCATGTTAAAAATCAAAGCCTTGACGGGGCAGCCCAAAACCACGTCCAACACTTGCCAAAACTTCGTCCCTTGTTTTCTCTGTGTTTCGCACACTCGACATTGTGTGGGCATTTTGACTGTGCATCATATGAAGATGTGTTATGCATGAATGTTGATTAGCATGATGTTAACTGGCTGCTAGTACCATTTTCGACCATGAATAAAACTTCCAACATGATGTTAACCCTGTTTGAAAAGGCCGTGTTAATATAAATGCTCTGCCTCTAAAAGTTGCAGTTTCTTATCTGAAACTGAACTTGCAGTTTCTTATCTGAAACTGAAACTTGCAGCATTGTCTGCACTTTTATGCTCCTATGAAACTACATTTTTTTAAGTGCTAAAAATAGATATCTAGAATTCATAAAATACTTCATATGCTCAAGACTGCAAATCTGAAATTCAAAAGACATTCATATCTGAAAGTACTCTCAAAATACACAACATAAAACACAATTCACAACCTGCAAATACTGACAACCCTAAGCTCCTCCTAACAATTCATAACCTGCCCGACTATTGGGCTGGGGGGCAGCCCCCTCCTATTCCTCGGCGGCAGACAGCCGCCCCGTGAGACGATATGAACGGCGAGGGAGACGATGGCGGGGAAGCGTCGTCGGGCCAACTGCTTTTCTCCTCTTGTAGTTGGGTTCGGTCGACGAAGACTCTACCGGCTCGCTCTGGCAGGACACCCTCACAAACGGCACCCTGTAGATGCTCGATCCTTCAATCTCTGGTGGATGCTCCATCTGGGATCGATACTCCCACCACCGCTCCCTCACGATCGGATTCGGTGAATCTGTTTGCTCCATGGCCCAGAGGAGCACCTCTATGTACTCTGGCGTGACTCCCTCCGGGAGTATCGCCGCCTTTTCGCTCTGTTGCAGATATTTGGCCATGGATGTCGCCATCGCCGCTAGTTGGTCCTTGTTGTCAGACCAAAACTGTATCTCCAACATCCTAGCTAGCTTTACCGGGTCGCCATCTGCGATCCTCATGTATCGGTTGTACTCCTCCATCGATCTACTTCTCCACAACACATTCACTCGCCGGCGGTGGTTTTTGAATGGAAGAGGAGAGGAGCAGCGCTGGTTTTGGATTAGAACGGGAGAGGAGCGACGCTGGTTTTGGACCGGAACAGGAGAGGAGGGGCGGTGGTTTTGAAATGGAAGAGGAGAGGAGCGGTGCTGCATTTAGATTGGTACAGGAGAGGAGCGACGGTGGTCTTGGAAGTATTTTTTTGTTGTTTCGCGTATTTTGGGTCAAAGTTTGACCACGTACTATATTTGACAAGCAAAATGTGAATGCATGTCACCAAAAATTGTATCGTTTGGTTCGTATCTGAATGTACTTTCAAATTATACTCCCTCCATTTTTGTATACAAGGCCAAAAACTCATATTACAGGTACCAAGGTAAAAAACAATGCTATGTTTAAGTCAATGTTGCAAGCTAGCTTGTCACCTTGATTGTCATGTTAATTAATGTGGTTTTTCTCTCCCAAGCACAACAAGCCAACCCTCTTACTCCTCATTGGTTGATTAATGTTGGGAATGCAAGCTAACCTTCTCACTCCCACATGCACACAAGGGATATTAATGTCCTCGAGTGCTAGTACGAGGCAAACGCCATCAATTTTGCCTCGATTAATGTTAGTGGCCTTGTATAGTTGCAAATTGTAATTTTGATTGTGGCCTTGTATACAACGTATAACATATATTTTATGTGCGAAAATCATGGTCAATTATGACCCAGAATAAAAGGGAGACTAGTTAATGTGGGGTCGCTTTCTTAATTGAAGGGTAAATTGATTTTGATTTTGATCCAGTCAGAGCGCGTCGGCCCTCTCGTCCAATCCTAAATCGCTGCCGCACGCTCCTCTCCCTCTTCTCCATTGCAAAACCACCTCCTCTCCTCTCCATCATCTCCATTCCAAGACCACCGTCTCGCCTCTCCCTCTTCTCTATTGCAAGACCACCGTCTCTCCTCCATTTTCTAGACGCTTTGCTCCATGGCGCGGGCGCAATCCATGGATACAAAATTAGTATACTGTATACTATTTAAAAGTCGAGGGCGGGGCTCTTCCTGCGCGGTAGGCGGCGGGGCAGTTCCGCCTAGTCCATTCGACAGAGACGCGAGAAGACGAGGGAGTAGGCTGCTGCAAACGTAGGGATGTGTGATTTGACAGCGAGTTACTGCTGGACAGGTGGGGCCCCGTGATTTGACTTGCCATTATCATTTTAAATGCGGCGCTACGACCGGCGTTAGTCTCCCATATTCCTGACCACCTCCATACATGTGCCTCTCCCAATGCTCCACCATGTAGTAGAGGCTGGCTCTTGCATGAGAGCCCACTTCTCCACTTTTTCCTTGCCTCTCTTTCCTCCACATATGCAAAAATGCCATGTAAAGCGCACTATTGTACTTACTTTTACTTGCTCCTACAGGTGCTTAAGCTTGCCACATAAGCATAAAGTCTGATGTGGCAAGTTAATCAAGAAGAGAGAGACTAGTTTGGTGACCCAAGGAAGAAACGGTGCTAAGCGCGTGTACCTTGGTGAAAAGACAATTTTGAGTCTATAGCTATTTAAATGAAGCAAACTTAGCAACACCATTTCATTGGAAGAGGTCACTCCTTGGCAAATGCAATAAATACACACGCTTAGCACCGTTTCTTCCTTGAGTACGAAGAAAGAGATAGAGAGGAGTAAAAAATACACTTATAGCCAACCTTGTTGTAGTATGAGTGACTAAGTGATGACTATGTATGACATGCCAACATCAGATAGCCTAACGCACCATGTTAAATCTCCAAGGGCGCGAGCGACGCGACGGTCGTGGTAGGCGCGACCATGATACGGGCTGCTGGCAGCCCTTGGATCTGAGATCAAACGGTCGCATGCTAAGTTGCTGAAAATTTGCAGAATAACCCTCCAGGATAGGATATTCACCCATAGGTCTAGAATCACGCCATGCAACCATTCGATCTAAGATCCATGGGCTCTCGGAAGCCCGTATCATGGGATAATGGAAAGCCAGTACCCTGCCGTTCGCACGCTGGCAGTTCGCTCCTACTCGTCCCCGCACATCCTTCAATACTACGGCGGTTCGCTCCTACTTGTCCCATCCATTCACATTACGGCAGTTCCACTAATCCTAACCCTCCTCCCAAATCCATGGCGTCCCAAATCTCCACGATCGGCGGTGAGTACAAGGTTAGAACCATCACCGGCGATGAGTTCGACGTCATCTACACCCGTTCTTCCACGGCGGTGAAAGGATGCCTTTCTCGCTTCATACGCATGTTCAAAGACTCAGATGATGAGTGGGTCGCTGGGCTAGATGTTGAGTACACCACAGTCCTGGGACGAGAGAAGGATCTAAAGGACGAAGAGAGGAAGAAGCCCGCCGTGATCCAGGTTTGCGTGCATGACTTATGTTTGGTCTACCACATATGCCATGCCGACGTTGAGTGCCAGGATTTTAAGGACTTCCTCGAGAGCAACCTAGTCAAATTCGTTACTGTAGACTTTGGTAACGACAAAGGAGTCCAGCATCAGATAGGCATCTTTGTAGGGAACACCTTCGACCTCCAGAAGAATCGGCTGGTGTCCTCTCGTCAGCCTTCAATGTTGACCCTGGCAGGAGCCATGGTTCATCCTTCGTACGGTAAACTGGAGAAACCTCATTACATGTTTCATCGTCATGCATGACAGCGGAATTTACTAGATATAGACCACATCCACTACGCTGCAATGGATGGCTACCTTTGCTTCAATATCTACAAGGGTTGGATGAAGAGCAACAGCCAAGTGTGCGGTTCAAGAAAAGAAGTATCGGCCAAGAGGAACAGAGACAAGGACGAAGTCGAGGACGTGGACGAGGACTCCAAGTAAGGTGGCAGTGTCGTTTCTCATGGTGGTTCTAATGCAGTGTCTACCGGAATAGTTGCAAAGTTTAATTTCATGTGTGCTTAATTTAATCTGAGGGGTGTGTTGTGCTGAGCCCCCAGTAGAATTATGTTATGTTTCTTCTCGTTACTTTAACTCTTCAGTACGTACATACTAGTATTTCTTACATTTCATCTTTTAGTTGGTATAGTACTACCACTCATTTCTTCACATTATATACGTACAATATATATGGCCAACATCATATAGCCAGTAGTTTAGTTGTCAAAGAATTTCAGGGTGCTTAGTTTTGTCAAAGAATTCCAGGATGCTTAGAGGGTGCTTGGATCCAAGGGACTTATTTTAGTCTGACTAAAAATAGTCTCTTTAAGCAGCTAAAGTTCCAAGCACCCCTGACTAAAGAGGGGCTAAAACTAGTCTTGAGACTAAAAAATTTTAGTCAGGGTACCCCTACTAAAATGTGGATTAGTCCTCTCTCTACTCATTTAACTCCTCTCCTTTAACATAGGCGAGTTATGGATTGGAGGGTTTGGAGGATAATAAATGCTCATTAACTTGATTTTAGCCTTTTTAGTATTTGGATCCAAGCATGGGTGAGGCTAGCATGTTTTAGTCCCACTACTTTTAGTCATGGGAATAAAACATATCCAAGCACCCTCTTAGTTTTATTTGAGGGGTGGGTTGTGTTGGACACCATTATTGTGACTAGCCATTTTAATAGTACTATATGCATAATTTGGCAACGAGCGCTCTCTATATGTACCACCTTTTTTTAATTTCAAGTTTTGCTCCATGGCGCAATCAATCGATACTACTGCTGTACAAAAGTATACATTTTTAAAAGGCTAGAGGGCGGGGCAGTCTAGCTTGGTTGGTTTCACGAGAGGCGAGGGCCTTTGTGATTTGATGGCTCATTACTACTGGAAGGCGGGGCCTTGTGATTTGACTGCTCGTATAAATGTGCCGACGACCTGATCGAGGAGGAGCAAAGAACCGTGCGGTATACTCAAGTTTTCCACTGGAGTAGTACTGCGACGGAGGAGCACGAAACACGGCAGCCCAGTGCCATATGACGATAAAAATGATCTAATTTGCTAGTCATCTCATTGTTAGAATTTTTCTATTCATTCCCTCAAAAAAACATTGTTCTATTCATGCCTTGCAGAGAACGTGACACGTGTGGCGAAACACCCGAAGCAAAAGATGAAACACATGAGCAAAAGAAGAAGGAAGATTATAACCCCAAATGATCAAATTCGCCGCGGAGTCATAACTGCTTCTTCATCGCCTCCACGACCTCCATCTCCTTGCGCGTCTCCTCCGCCATCTTCATCATTATGTCCATGACGTGGCATTTCTCGATGCGAGCCATCATCTTGTTCCACGACCATATTACGTACCTTGACAGCAGCCGGGTGCTCGATGCGGAGCTTCGCCAACTCTTCCTTCTGTTCCATGGTGAGGGCCTGCATCATCTTCATCGAGGACCTACTATTCTCATGCAGCTTCTTCCAGTCGGCGTTCTTATCCTTCAACAAGTCGATCTCGTGGCAGAGCTTCTCATTGTCCTCCCGAAGTCGCAGGATTTCGCCGGTCGCCTTCTTCTCCGAGGCAATGCTCTTCTTCAGCAGCATCACCAAGCCGGTAGGCAACTCCCCCTGCTGATTGAGCTCAGCGGGCATGTCGTCGAGGCTCTCCTTCAGCAACTCCATCAAGCCTAGGATGAACTCCTTCTGCTTATTGAGCTAATCGGGCATGCCGTCGAGGGATAACGACTCTAGCTCCGCCGGCTCGGCATGTTTGCCTCCGTGGCTAGGGCGCTCCTGGGAGCCATCTCTTGCCTGTGAGAGATCTTTCGAGGTCTCTGCATGGCGGCGAGCCCTCTTTTTTCCGCAGCCTTGGTTGCTACTCCCTTGTTACGAGTAGTTCTCGACCTAGAGCTTTGCTCACCGGCCATGGCAACGACGGACGAAGAAGAAGCACTTATGAGGAGGAAAGGTAGAGTGATTTTCGGTTAGGTAGTTCCCCTTTTTATAACCTAAGTACTAGCACTAGTACTAATACCTGCATAGTGGGAACACGTTCAGGTTTGGTACGCACTACTAGTAGGTGTGAGCAGGCTTTCGAATGTGATGGGAACAAGGTAAAGATTAATTGATGGTTTTGGTTTCGAGGCCCGAAACAGCTCCTGATGAGTTTAGCGGAACATAAATTTCAAGTACTACACTGCTCAAATGCGTAAATATTATGTTACTGTCAAAAATTGGAACAAAATACGAAGGAGACCAATGGAAGTACTACTAGCAACCCACGATTTAACTACTCGCATGCGTGCAGTGGAGTAATAATGTCTTTCTTCCGCCCTCACATCCACTCAATTTGCATGCGCTGTATTAATTGACCATCAATGAAGTGAACAACTTTACACGCGTCAAATTATCACATGGGGTGGATCTTGGTACGAAATTGCGTCTGCCCATGTACCCGCGTTTGTGTGCGAGGAATGAGTGTGTGGATGGCGTGCGTGCACATCTTCGCTTCGTGCATGTACCGCCACTATGGCTCAGGGAGGACGAGTACATTCTTCTGGAACCGGCAGCACGTCACTGTGATCAATCCACGCAAGGAGGTCACGACAACGCCTACACATGTGCCACGTGGCTTCATGAACTATAAGAGAGACACTGTGTAGCGTGCCATTGGTATTCTCATTTACGTGTTTTGCACATACTCGAAGTACTAGTAAGGTACACGTGCATTGCACGCATCAGATTTTGCAACCAAATTATGAATAAATACCACACTATAGCATGTAAGCTCTGAGTCATATATGCCTGATGTAACCCTTTGTTTAATTCTTATAGTTCATCTCATTCAAAATCAATTAGTTTTTATAAAAAGCTAAGAACGCGGGAATAGGAAAAACATGGGATTATAGTGGAATGTCGTCTTGAATCCTACAGGATTGTACGAGTGTTTGATTGTGCATAGAAAAAATGCAAAATTCTTTCAAAGAGGTTTGAGTGGATGGGATGTTTCCTATGAAATCTAGTGCAAATGAATCATATGGAAAAATTCCTATGGTTTACAATCCTACGAATCAAACAACCAAGATAGGAAAAATTCCTAATGATTAGAATCCTCCAAAATTCCTTTGAGAATCCTTTGAATCAAAGAAGCCCTTAATCTATTTTATGATTCGTGGAATTGTGCGTTGTAAAGCATAAAGTAAAAACAAATAATGGTAATTCAACTAGAAAAAAGTTTGGGCAGTTATGATACGGAAGATTCTAGAACAAAAGAGAACCACTATTGTTTTGAGGTTTGTGCATTATACTTAAGTTCAACCATGGAGTCTGCTAGATTGTACATGTGGCAAAATCCGGTGGGGGCTAGAAGATGGTGCGAGGGGACGAGTGGAGGGAGACTATGAAGGAATGCACAAGTGCGAGATAGATATTTAGAGAGAGAGGGCGAACACGTGCACTGATGCGCGCAGTGGCAGAGCCATGAAAAATAAATGAGCTAGGGGGCCAAGCATTGCTAATCCTTTATGAGGAGGGTCAATTCATGAACTTAAACCATTTTTAGCAGCAATTGTCTAATGATCACATTCATATTAGCCTTGATATATAGTGATGTTAGGGGGAGGGGGCAGGGCCCTTACTGCCCCTGTCCTTGCCATTGTGCACGCGTCTGAGAGATGAAGCGGAAGGCATGGATGATGAGAGGGGGACGTTGGATACATAATTAATGTGGGTGTATTAGCTATATATGTTAATCATATATAGAGAGGTATAGATTGATCGATGTGGACGTGGGAAAGAGGGTGAGACCTCACTGGATATATCGATTGATCGGTTTGTGTGGAAAACTATGAAAGACCTAGCTATATACACACATACGTAAAGGAACATCGATCGTTGCGCATGCACGCGTGAGAGATAAAGAATGCCCGATATGATGGAGAGGGGGATGTGTGTTGGTGTGTGCCTTCATGGGAGACCGACCTGAAGAAAAAGATTGCATGCGTGCGATGGATAATGCCGACTGGTAGTGTGTGTGCATGCATGCACGAGAGAAAGTTAGTGGTACAATTATAAAGAGAAGACTACTGTGTGGGTGTAAAAGAATAGCTGAATAGGTGAGGTCACAATCAATGTAAAGTTGAATTCAAATATTTGAATAAGAGATCCTGATGTTTGAAACACATGCATGCATGAATATAACGGAGATATGCGTGGTGTGGTTTGGAAACGAGCATGTTGTAATGTATACACATTGGACAAGGTCAGACTGATTTGAATTTGAGATACCGATGGCAGACATCATTTGGCCACGTCGCATCCGTGCATGGACACACTATTCTAATTGGAGATGATGGGCGGCTTTTGCATCACATATCTATATCTATATCTATACCCCTATATATATATTATATTTTATATATTTTTTATATTGTGTGCGGGTAACTTTAACTTTGAAAGATGGTCGTTGGATGAGGCGAATCTGATGGTCCAAAGATGGCAAATTTGAGCACTACTAGCTGTTGGATATCATCTAGATTCCACCAGATTTCGCCACATGTATAATCTAGAAGACTCCATGGTTGAACTTAAGCATAATGCACAAACATCAAAACACAAGCACTTCTTATTTGTTCTAGAATCTTCCGTATCAGAATTGCCCGAATGTTTTTCTACATGATTTGCCATTATTTGTTTTTACTTTATGTCTTACGACGCACAATTCCATGAATCTTAAAATAGATTAGCTTTCTTATAAAAACTAGATGATTTTGAATGAAATGAACTGTAAGAATTAAACGAACATCTACATCATGCATATATGACTCAAATCTTGCATGCTATAATGTGGTATTTATTCATAATTTGGTTGCCAAATCTCATGCGTGCAATGCACGTGTACCTTACTCTAGTCTAAATGGTGTTTGTGTGTGTGTTGTGTGTGTTGAGGTGCAAATTGTCTTTTTTTGGGTATACGTTAAGCTTGTTCTTCCGAAATTTCAAGCCGCGCCTTGTTATGCCAAAAATTCAAGCTAGCGTCTCTATCTATCGTGCTGCGAAACTCCCGCCTCTTCAACCCGCGCCTTGTTAGCCCGAAATATTTAAGATATATCTTTGTCTCATTGTGCTCCGACAACTCCCTCCATCTCAACCCGCGCCTTGCTATTCCGAAATTACAATGCGCGCAAAAACTCCCACCTCCTGTGAAATCCCGACACGTGAAATGCCCGTGGTACCCCTGAATCGAAAGAACTGCCTCAAATCGGTGGGGGTACTTTCGTAACTTACCCCACATTTCGGACAAGCGCGTCTCTAAGCCATGGTTCCCCACTGCCATCCCATCCGCCCACCCATTCGTACACCGAGGCCGCGAAAACCCGCGATGAAACTCCACACCCTGCTCCGTCCACCACCCAGCCGGAGCCTCTTCCCCGATGACGTCGTCCACAGCAACACCTCGACGTCCCTCATCCACCGTACCGGATGAGGATCTGTCGTCGATCTCATCGTCCTGCCGGTTCAGCCACACCGTCCTCCACCTCCAAGGAGCTGCCCCGACGTTCCCCTCGTCTTTCGCGCCACCTCCATTCCCACACCGCCGTCTTCACCTGCACCACCGGAAGAGCATCATCATCACCGTTTCCTCGGATGAAGCTGCGGCCTAATCGGCGCCACCAAAGAGGTTGTACACTAATCGCTGCATTTTCTTCTTGATTCGATCTCATGGTGCTGCCGGCGCTTGGTCCCGAGCCGACACGGCGCGGCTCCATCCACGGCGGCGTCGCCCGCCACTTCCTCCACGATGTCGCTCCCTCAGCGGCGACGTCCACATCAGTAGGATCTGCTGCTTTAGCTCTCGCTCGCGCTGCTGCTCTGCTCTTGCTCTCGGTCCCCTGCCTCATCTGCTCTTGCTATTGCTCTTGCTCACGCTGCTGCTCTCGCTCTTGCTCTTGCTTGCGATGATGCTCCGATTTAGCTACACTTCACTCCGATGCCCGCCGGGGTGAAGGAAGAACCAGCCGCAGCGGGGAGGGGGGCTCGCCAGAGAGGTACCCTACTATCTATCTTAGGGTTCAAGATGGGGGCGGTGGTCGCCGGTGGTGGCGGGGCGTTGGGGCGGTGGCGTGGGGATCACCGGAAAAAAGCTAGGCATGGGGGGGCTAGAGGGATGGCCGGGGCGGCAGCAGACCAGCGGTGGGGAGTGTTTTCTGCGGCGTGCACCGCCGGCCGCGGCGGCGGGGGGTTGCTGTTTGGCCGGCTCAGGGGGTGGAGGTTGAAGATGAACCGCATGCCCTTGATTTCGTATCCAACAGCTGCAAAATCGACTGACCAGAGATGAAAAAGTCAGTCGACCGATGTGTAGCCTCACCTTGCTAGTGGTTCAGTTGTTTGACAGCAAAATTCAGTTCGACAGCAAATTTCCAGTTTCGACAGTTAAGTTCAGTTTCGACAGTTAAGTTCAGTTTCGACAGTTAAATTTAGTTTTGACAGTTAAGTTCAAAGATGAGCGGCTGATGTATTTTACATCTAGCACTTTGTGTTTATGTATTTTACGATGTATTGGATGCTATTAGAATTCCACTCAGGTTTAACGTTGTTCGTTGTCTCTCTTGTCCTGCTTCAGCCTCGGCGTCGTACAACTCACCGGAGCTGCTCCAACGATGAAACCCTTCATCACAGCGGAGCAGTTAACCTCGGGCTCCATCTCCAGACGCCTAGGATCTTCTTACCCCTCTCTTCGACAGCCAAGTCAGCCGGAGCATCCTCACCGGCCAACCCAATCACGCTGAGATCGACATGGCTTCGGCCCAAAGAGGTTGTACACTTGTTGCATCTCTTTTTTACTCTACATGTTATATATATTATTGTCCACTGAGCACTCATTAAGTAACGGGAAATACGATTATTTTATCCTACTATATGACAAGCAAGTGAGGTACCAGGAAACTTAGCTATCCGTGATGGACTCTCTTGAACGCCATCATTATTTATCTCTGCGCGTTTGAGCTGTGCATTTGTCGATGGGCCTGGGAGTTGAGCTAGTATGGCAGTGGCCTGGGTCCAAAGTAATAGAAGTAGCACAAAAACATTTTTTTAGTGTAGGATTTTCCTTGCTCAAGCCTGCCTACTAGAATCGCCAGTGCTTGAAAGGAAAAGTGAATGAAAAACATCGGAATAGGAAAGTTTCCTATGGTACTACTTTTCATGAATTTGGTGCAAAGGAATGGAGCAAAGGAAAACTGTAGGATTTGTTCCTTTAGTGTCTCCTTGAAAGAAAAACCGTTGAATTCTAATTTCCACTTCTCCTCCTTTTCATATTCCTATTCATCAAGCACAAGACTAAGAGATAGTAGCATAATAGCATTATAACCGTACATTTTCTTATGGTTTGACTTAATCTCACCATGCTTTTTTGCATCCTGTGATCTTCCATTTGTTTATGAATTAAACACCCAGATTGGCAGAAATCCTGTGTTTTTAAAAATTCTTTGTTTTGCACGTGCATTCCTATCCTATTCCTTGTCTATTTCCTATCCCTGCATTGTTAGAATCCTCAAATTCAAACAAGCCATTACTCAATTACTTCTTTTACAGATATGTGTCAAAGAAAACCTTGTGTGGTTTGTCCTGCTCCTGCGGCGCTGTGTTCCACCCCAGCTCAGCTGCTCCAACGACGGAAGGGTTCACCACAGCAGGGATCCGCTCTCCAGACTGTCTTTCGCCGCCTCAGATCTTCTTCCCCGCCGCCGGCAGCCACAGCAACTGCATTACCATCATCAACTTGAGCAGACGACCTTGAGGACTACACGGGTCCGCAAGAACAGGTCGCACTCTTCCGTGTCTGCTTACGTTATGCGTCGCTTAATATGATGACATGCTACATTATCGTCGTGTTCACCTATTAGACTTCAAGTCAGGTCCAAAATAATGCTGAAACTTGAGTTTTTAAATGGTTGTGGGGTACATATTGGGGCAGCAATCAATACTATCTGTCTACTATATGGTTAATTCCGGTGTCTACTATGAGTTTCATGTTGGGTGCAAACAAACATTAAAGGAGCCATTATCTGTATTTTTTAACTAAAGCTATTATCTGCCTGCTATCATTGGTTTTGGGTCTATCCACAGTTTGCTACCATCACTCTGGATTTGTGCATGCACTCCTTACATAATCTCACTATGTTTTATTCCTATGCATGCCAGTTATTCTACACAATGGAACTGATCATGTAGAGCAAAAGAGACGAGCCTTGCATGGAAATAAATTTCATGCAGACGTCGTTCCATGGTGGGCGCAAAGGCAGCCCCCCTCCACCCATTTCGGATCGTAATCAAGAGGAAGATAACTGTTATGAGGGGGATTCAAGGAGAAGACCACTCCTATTTACCCCATGAGGTCTTCGCTCTAACTTGGCATGCTGATGTTGATAATATCATGCATATGGTGCCTTGCATTGCTTACTGTATACATTAAAGATGTCATCTGCTTAGTTTAGACATGCTTTGTGTCAATGCCATCTGTTTAGTTTCTTTATCGTATATGTGAATCATGCAATGCCATCTTGTCTAGCCAGGCATCATATATGTGAATTTTGCAATGCCACCCTAGTTAGCCAGTCATCTTATATGTGAATTATACCATGCCTCATTTTTTTATTACATGTTAAATTTTTCAACAATTTTAGTACATTCAGTTACTCTTCCTGTGCATCAGCCATTTGGCACGGTCATGGAAAAATCTGGAGTGGAAACAAGGTCTTCAGAGTAGACAATGCTATCTGACGAAGCACATGTCTTGCTGGTTACCGATAGCTCCTCAGAGGAGGATTCAGAGACAGATGACCAGTCATATTCCCCCCCCCCTGGAGGTGCATGCCCTAACTTGGCAGGGTTATGTTGCTCATATCGTGCGTATGGTATCTTGCATTGCTATGTCATTTGCTTAGTTTAGACGTGCTTTGTGTGAATGCCACCTGTTTAATGTCTAATTACCATATATGTGAATTATGCAATGCCATCTTGTTGCAAGACATTATATATGTGAATTATTAAATGTTATCTTGTTGCAAGGCATTATGTATGTGAATTATGCAATGCCATGCTGTTTAGGCAAGCGTCATATATGTGAATTATATCATGTCGTCCTTTTTTTGTATTTCTCACTGCTTTTGTCGACAATGTTTGTATATTCAACTGCTCTTCCTGTGCATCAGCCATTTGAATTGGTGATGGAGAAATCTGGAGTGAAAACAAGGTCTTCAGAGCAGACAATGCTACCTGCTGAAGCAGATATCTTGTTGGTTACAGATAGCTCTTCAGAGGAGGATTCAGAGGCAAATGACCAGTCCTATTATCCCCCTGAGGTGTATGCTCAAACTTGGTAGGGTTATACTACTCATATAATGCATATGTTGTATTGCAATGCTTAGTTTTTACATCATATACGCAATATTGAATGCCATCTCCTTAGTTGATACATCATATATGTGATTGCCCTCTGCTCACTTCCTTAGTATATAAATCATATATTTGAATTATGTCATGCCATGATGTTTACATAGACAGCATGTATCTGAATTATGGCATGCCAACCCATTTTCTAAAGACATAATATAGTTATATCATCTCATCCTGTTTACATAGTCATCATATTTAAATTATGTCATTCTATCCGTGAATTATATCGTGCCATCATGTTTCCATCGACGGCATGTTTGTGATTTATGGCATGCCAACCACTTTAATAGACACATCGTATAGTTATATCATGTCATCCTATTTACATAGTCATCATATTTTGAAGTATGTCTTTCTATCATGTTTAGTTAGCCATCATACATGTGAAATTGTGTCATGCTATCCTGTTTAATTAGCCATCATATATGTGAAATGATGTCCTGCTATTCTGTTTGCTTAGACAACATAAATGTGAATTATTTCATGCCATGTTTTCTTCCCTACTATCCATTGCACTTGTCTATCTTACAATGTGTGTACATTCAATTACTTTTCTTGTTTTCAGCCATTTCAATTGGAGGGAGTGATGGCAGTATCTGTGGGAGTAAAAACACGGTCTTCAGAAAAGATCGTGCTACCTGTCGATGCAGATAGAACCATGGTTGTACTTGCCCAAGAACCAGCCCCGCCACACATAACCCACACTCATGCAGATTGTACCCTACCCAGTTGGACAGAGAACCAGCTACACCCCTTCTAACCCCAACCCCAGCAGATAGACACCCAGTTCCCATTGACACAGCACCGTCTCCACCACAGAGCACCCAAACACGAGCAGTTAGTAAGGCAACTGTAGTGCCCAAATCACGAGGACCACCACTCCGAACCTGAAGTCAACGCTTAAAGCAGAACAAGAATTGTTCTCAGGTCAGGTTCCGTAGCTATGGTTGATACTACTTTGCTCTTGCATCACTGTATTTACTGATACCAACTAATTTCAAATTTGAAGGATGCAATTGAAACTCCAATGGCGCAACAGGTATGTTTTAAACCTATTTCTTCAACGTGTTTGGTTGTTTGCTATTGTAACTTGCTCTATGTTGATTTCAGTTTCAATTGAATAAACAGTTATGTTCACATGCCATGCACATTACAAGTGTTGTTATTGCTGTGTAGTTTCCCACACTTACATTCTGTCTATGTTGCTTTGTCTTAAATAGATATGATTCGAACTGTACCTATCTTGATTTGGCAACATAAACTAGAATGATATAGACCATACAGTGACCATACTACATAGATATATGTTTGTTTCATGCTGTTATCCTGTCCACCTTACTACTGAACTGGTTTACCAAAATGAGTTTCATATACTACATTGTAAACCTGAGATGTGTTTGTTTGTTTCTCTTTTAGAACGCGGATAAAATATTGGAGAAGAGTAGCCTGTTATGCAATGGTGAAGGAAGTAATGCAGATAAGGTTCAAGATAGTGAGACATCCCTGTTGGTCTCCAAGAAAGCTGATAAAAACTATACTGAAGACACTGAGACAACCCCAAAGTCATGTCTTGATGTAGTGTTCGAGTTACTGTCTACCACTGCTGGCACCATCTCTTCGAACTCATTGCCTGAATCAGTTCGGCTTCTTGAGTCTCAACTTCAAGTTGAAAGACATCGATTAGATGTTATGCGACAGGAAGCCGAAGGAATGAGGAAGTCCCTGCAGAATTCAGATGCATACTTTCTGGTGCAACAGCAAGCGCTGGAGGACTTAAGCGCCAAACAAGAGAAACTTAATAAGCTTGCTAAGCATCTTGCCAGCATTATGGGTACCCAGGATATTGTTTCTTGAGCTCTTCTGAAGTGGTTTCAGTTCTGGACTTGTTTTGCTGTGGCGTTTATATGCTGTTGTGTTCCCTATATTTGCACTGGTGGCAAACTTTGATGCCCAGTGGATGTAATATGTGTAATAGCCGTGATAGCCTAGTGTAAGTTGCTTGCTTATTTATTTCCTTGTTGTATTGTTTATTTGTTTGCTTGTAGTCAGTGCCGTTCTTTTTCTGCGGTTTGCCAGTGGCTGCAATAACCTATTTTTTAAAACTAGGCCACAATAACCGTGGGCTAATATTTACTGTAGTGACATTGGGCCTCCTACGGGCCGTAGAAACAGTGGGCCTTCTACGGGCCGTAGAAACAGTGGGCCTTCTACGGGCCGTAGAAACAGTGGGCCTTCTACGGGCCGTAGAAACAATGGGCCTTCTACGGGCCGTATCATCAATGGGCCTTCTACGGGCCGTATCATCAATGGGCCTTATACGGGCTGTATGATCGATTGGCCAAACATGGGCAAACAGACTGCATTCTGGCTGCAAACGGGCTAGAGTTGGAATCGTCCGTTCATGGGCCGACCATAACGGGCCATCGTTAATAGGCCGTATTTGATGACGCTATGAAAATGGCCCGACGTATTAATGGACCACAAACAGGCCGACTGTAACCACGGGCTGAATTTGGCCCACAAGCAGAAAATGACAGTAATGGGCCGTAAGTAAACGAATGCTGGAAATGAGCCCAAGAATAAATGGGCTCTGAGAAGGCCGAAAGATAACATGGGCTGGAGACGGCCCAACGGAATAACAGGCCGTTAATGGGTATAAAGTGATACACTGTTCATTACGGGCCAGTTTCACCATGGGCCGTTAATGGGTGTAAAGTGATACACTGTTCATTACGGGCCAATTTCAGTACTGGCCGCTAATGGGCCAAGAGTTACAAAGGGCCTCATATGGGCCGAAAGACGTCATGGGCTATACATGGGCCAGAAGTGAAAACGGGCTGGAATCATATTGGATGGCCCAGATGACGCTACTGGGCCTAATTCGGATAGGGCGTAACGGGCCTTGGGTTAGCGGGCTGTAAATGGGCTATATGCGAACAGGCCGTTAACAGGCTTTCCATGGGCCGGCCCGCCAGCTTTTGACCAAGTCAAATGGGCCGGCCTTTTCCCAGGAATGGGCCACTGTTGGGTCGTGCCACGTGTCGACGTATCATAGGCGCCTTCTGTCCAGTGAGTGGATGACATCTGTCCCAACGATGAGCCGACACGTGTTTCCTCTAGCCAATGATGATTTTACACGTGGAAAATCCCCATTGGTCGGGGCTGTTAACGGGTTATCGGATCCAAAACCCTACCCGATAGCTTAATGGCGTTCCATTACGATGGATGCCACGTGTCGGTCACCCTTGACGAAAGCACTTCTGTGACGCACGATTTATTGTCATGGAAGTGGACACTTCCGTGATGATAATTTTGGTAATGTCATGGAACACTTCTACGACAGCACAGGTATGACTATCTTGATTCTGTCATAAATTTGTCATGGATGTACATGCATGACAAAAAAAGCGAACTACTGTGACAAACACATATCATCACGGAAGTGTATTTTTTTGTAGTGCAATGAGGATGATGAACCCCTCTGTGATGGTGTCTAGATTGGATCTGGTGGTTTTGGAACTTGCGGCGGCTGGAATTGATTTTCATCGACTCCCCTATGGTTTCTGGAATATTGGGGTATTTATAAAGCAAAGAGGCGGTGCGGGAGGCCAACGAGGTGGGCACAACTCTGGTACTTCTTCGGCCCATCTTGTGTCTTCTAGTCCAGAAAAATTCTCCAGAAAGGTTTGCTGCGTTTGGACTCCGTTTGGTATTGATTTTTTGTGAAGTAAAAACAGCAACTGGCATTGGGCACTATGTCAATAGGTTAGTAACAAAAAATGATATAAAGTTGCTATTAAATGACTGTAAAACATCCAAGAATGATAATGTAACATCGTGGAACAATAAAAATTATAGGTATGTCGGAGACGTATCAATGTACATGAATGGGCAAGCGCAGGCGGAGAGCCATCCATCCCCTCGTGAGGGTGAACGGGTATGCTCGTTCCCTTCCTCCTCTGTGGCCTAGGATTTCCAATCCATCCCTTTCTTCGGGGTTTGCTCGAGTTCTACGGGCTCAAAATCCACCACCTCACCCACAACTCTATCTTACACATCACTGGGTTCGTAGCCCTATGCAAGATGCACCTCGGATGCGAAGCGCACTTCGGGCTCTGGCGGAGGTATTTCTGCATAATGCCCTGCTCCCCGACCGAGGTGTTGTTCGAGGTGGGGACTATCGAGGTATGTCCAATTGAAGGGACCAACTACCCCAGGTATTCCTCGGGAGGATACCGACTTCTGGTCGTCCGAGTGGTTCTATATAAACGACATCCTGTTATATGACCGAGTTTGGCCCGGGCTCCGTGCTTTCTCCTCACAACCCCCAAAGAAGCGCTCTAGCTGGAGACCGCGGACTGCGGCTCAGGAGGATGACACCAATTTCGTCAACCTTGCAGCCCAAGTGAAGCTATTTGATACATCTCCAACGTATCTCTAATCTTTGATTGGTCCATGCTATTATAGTATCAATCTAGTGTTGGAAATATGCCCTAGAGGCAATAATAAAATGGTTATTATCATATTTCTCGTTCATGATAAATGTTTATTATTCATGCTAGAATTGTATTGACCGGAAACTTAAATACATGTGTGGATACATAAACAACACTGTGTCCTAGTATGCCTCTACTAGGCAAGCTCATTGATCAAAGATGGTTAAGGTTTCCTAACCATGGACATGAGTTGTCATTTGATAAAGGGACCACATCATTAGGAGAATGATGTGATGGACAGACCCAACCGTAAGCCTACCATCAGATCCTTTAGTTATTTGCTATAGCTTTATTCATGTCAAGTATATGTTCCTTAGACCATGACATCATGCAACTCTGTGACATCGGAGGAATACTTAGTGTGTATCCAAATATCACTTCATAACTGGGTGATCATAAAGGTGCGCTACAAGTATCTCTGAAGGTGTTTGTTGGGTTGGCATGGATCAAGACTGGGATGTGTCACTCCATATGATGGAGAGATATCTCTGGGCCCTTCCAGTAATACAACATCACAAGAAGCTTGAAAGCATGTGACTAATGAGTTTAGTCACGGGATCTTGTATTACATAAACGAGTAAAGAGACTTGTCGGTAACGAGATTGAAGTAGGTATGGAGATACCAACGATCGAATCTCGGGAAAGTAACATATCGCCGGACAAAGGGAATTGCATACTGGATTAACTGAATTCTTGACATCGTGGTTCAACCGATAAAATATATTTGTGGAATATGTAGGAACCAATATGGGCATCCAGGTTCCGCTATTGGTTATTGGCCAGAGAGGTGTCTCGGCTATGTCTACATGAGTTTCGGACCTGTAGGGCCCGCATTCTTAACGTTCAGTGACACTAAAGCAATATTGGGATATGCATGTAAGTGACTAAATGTTGTTCACAGTCCTAGATGGGATCTGGGACGTCACGAGGAGCTCCGGAATGGTCCAGAGGTAAAGATTTATATATGGAAAGTTGTTTTCAGGGTTTCGGAAAAAGTTTCAGTTTTTCGGTATTGTACCGGGAAGCTTCCAGAAGGTTCGGAAAACTTTTGTAGGAGTAGGGAAATCCACCAAGGATTCCACAACGTCCCAAGGGTCAGCATGGGCTGAGGGGAGGTTCCCTGGCCTTATTGGGCCAGGCGCACAAGTCCCTCAAGGCCCATGTGGCTTGGGAGAGGTGGAAAGTCCACCTGTGTATGGAAAAAGGAGGGAATTGGACTAGGTGTCCAACTCCTCCCCCTTGGTGCGCCCCTAGGGCTTAGAGATCTGGGCACCACACCCCTCCACCTATATATATAGGGGAGGGGACACCCCCAAGAGGACACACAAGACCTTGGCCTCTCTCTCTCTCTCTCGTTATTTCGTAACTCCTCTGTCTTCGTTGTTTCGGTAGCGCTCGGGGTAGCCTTGCCGGAATCACTCCACCACGATAATCGTCACGCCGTCCTGTGATACGTATCCATCGTATCTACAATTTTTTATTGTTCCATGCCAATATTATACAACTTTCACATACTTTTGGCAACAATTTATATGATTTATTGGACTAACATATTGATCCAGTGCCCAGTGCCAGTTCCTATTTGTTGCATTTTTTTGTTTCGCGGAATATCCATATCAAACAAAGTCCAAATGCGATAAAACTTTACGAGATTTTTTTGGAATATATGTGAATTTTTTTAAGAATCAATGCAAGACGGTGCTCGAGGGGGAAACTATGCACCATGGCGTGCCAAGGTGTGCCCGACACGCCCTGATGGGTAGTGGGTACCTCGTAAGGCGATTTCTGTCCTTCTTTCTCCTCAAGAAATATAATTTATGGATAAAAATCCCCTCAAAATTTCAGCCCAATTGGAGTTACGGATCTCCGGGAATTTAAGAAACGGTGAAGGGCCAAAAAATAGGACGCAAAACAGAAGAAAACAGAGAGATAGATCCAATCTCGGAGGGGCTCTCACCCCTCTGCCGCCATGGAGGCCATGCAACACAGGGAAAACCCTCCTCCCATCTAGGGGAATACCAAGGAAGATGAAGAAGTAGGGGGTCTTTCTCCCCCTCTCCCCCGGTGGCGTCGGGGCAAGGATCGTGACAGCAATCTACATCAACAACCTTGCAACCATCAACGCCAACTTTCTCCCCCTCTATGCAATGTTGTAACCTCTCTATTCCCGCTGCAATTCTCTACTTAAACATGGTTCTCAACACTATATATTATTATCCAATGATATGTGGTTATCCTATGATGTTTGAGTAGATTTGTTATGTCCTATGGGTTGATTGATGATTATGATTGGTTTGAGTTGTATATTTTATTTTGGTGTTGTCCTACGGTGCCCTCCGTGTCGCGCAAATGTGAGGGATCCCCGCTATAGGGTGTTGCAATACGTTCATGATTCGCTTATGGTGGGTGGCATGAGTGACTAAAACACATAACCGAGTAGGTGGGTTGTTGTGTATGGGATAAAAAGGACTTGATACTTAATGCTATGGTTGGGTTTTAGCTTAATGATCTTTGGTAGTTGCAGATGCTTGCTAGAGTTCCAATCATAAGTGCATATGACCCAAGTACAGAAAGTATGTTAGCTCATGCCTCTCCCTCATATAAAATTGCAATAAATGATTACCGGTTAGTTATCGATCACCTAGGGACAAATAACTTTCTTGTGTGACAAAAACCTTTCTACTAAACTACTAAATTTATTATCTTACGAATTATTCGTAGTTTTATTCTCGCAAAGTACTTCTAGTTTTATTCTTGTTCTAGGTAAAGCAAACGTTAAGTGTACGTAGAGTTGTATCGGTGGTCGATAGAACTTGAGAGAATATTTGTTCTACCTTTAGCTCCTCTTTGGGTTCGACACTCTTATTTATCAAAAAAGACTACAAACGATCTTATACTTGTGGGTTATCAAGACATTTTTCTGGTGCCATTGTCGGGGAGCAATAGCATGGGGTGAATATTCTCGTGTGTGCTTGTTTGCCTTATCACTAAGTAGATTTTATTTTCTGTTCTAAGTTGTTCTCTATCTTTAGTTATGGTTATGGAACAGAAATACAAAAAAAATAGTTGCACTTGCTCGTTATGTTAAAAATATACCTACTTTGATAATCCTAAGAAAATCCCATTCAACTTCATAATGGGAGACACGTTGGATCAACGTGAATACTTTAGGGATTATCGCTTGACTCAAAAAGGGAAACTCTTATGGGATCAAATTGATTATTTCCAATGGTATGCTTGGAATTTATGCTTGACACATGATTATAATTGTTGCTCTAGGATGAAGACTCCACACCTTCCCTTTTCATGTGAATTTAATAATAACAAAACCTTGGCTTCTTATGTTAATGGTAGATATGATTACTATGATGTCGAATGAATAGAACAATTTGTTGCTTTTAAGGGTGCTTATGAAATTGAATCTTTGTTTGAAAAGTATGAGGATTATGATGATGCTGTTTATAGACCTGATAATTTTGCTATACTTAAATACTCCTATGAGAATTATAAATACAATTCCAATATTAAAGTATTTATTGAGAAAGTCTCTGCTCTCTAAGAAGAGACTAATATTTTGCAGGAAACTATGGAAGAAGAAATTGATGAAATTGTGAGCTTATTAGATGAAAAAGATGAGGAGGAAAGCGAAGAACAGAAGGAGGAAGACCGGATTGATCACCCGTGTCCACTTTCTAATGAGAGTAACTCTTTATCCCATACATTGTTTAATTTCCCTTCACGCTTACCAAAGGATGAATGTTATGATGATTGCTATTATCCCTTGGATTCATTTGAAATATCCCTTTTTGATGAAATTGATGCTTGCTATGCTTGTGGCCAAGATGCCAATAGGAATTATGATTATGGAGATGAACTTGCTATAGTTCCTTATATTAAGAATGAAATTGTTGCTATTGCACCCAAACATGATAGTCCTATTATCTTTCTGAATTCTCCCAACTACCCTATATCGGATAAGTTTGATCTTATTAAGGATTATATTGATGGGTTGCATTCTACCATTACACATGATGATTTTGATGAATATAATATGCATGTTCTTGCTGCTCCTACTTGCAATTATTATGAGAGAGGAACCATATCTCAACCTCTCTATGTTTCCAACGCGATAAAATTGCAAGAAACTGCTTATGCTATGTATTGGCCTTTACTTGATGTGCATGAATTGTTCTTCTTTTATGACATGCCAATGCATAGGAAGAGAGTTAGACTTCTTCATTGCATGATATATTATTTTTTTGCAAGGAAAGCGGTAGGGGAAGCCCCCCCCCCCCCCCCACAATGAGTTTTTTTAATAATAAGAACCCAAATTCGCGCTCGTGAGGACTTGAACCTGGGTGGCTGGGTTGTACATCCAGTCCACTAGCCAAGTGAGCTAGGCTCACTTCCTCTTGCATGATATATGTTTCTTTGTGCTCACTACTAAATTATAAATCATTGCTAATTAAAATTGGCTTTGATATACCTTGGGATCCCTGTGGATCGGTTACTTGAGCACTTTATGCCTAGCTTAATGGCTTTAAGAAAAAGCGCTGCCAGGGAGACAACCCGGAAGTTTTAGAGAGTCATTTTATTCTATTGTATGCTTTTATAAAGTTTAAAAACAAAAAAATATAGAGGGGAACCTAAAACTTTTTCAAAAAGAAAAGTGAAAGTGAGGGAGACGAGCATTGTTAAAGTGGGAACTAGCCTTGAACTTTGTTCATGCCCATGAAACTCTGTGAACCTTGATTACAGAAATTTTTTAACAAAAATAATTACCCCCTTGTACAAATCCATTGTATTATAGAAATAATGTGCCAAGATTTTCCTTTAGGATGATTAGATTGCTTGTTTGTTATGTGCGGTGCAAAAACAGAAACTTTGGTTGTAGTGCGTGAATTTACATTTTTTTACTGGAACGTAAAAAATTTCTGAAATTTTTACAAAGTACTGCTATGCAAAATGTTTATTTTTTTCCTAATTTTCAGAATTTTTGGAGTTACATAAGTATGGTCAAGAGTTTAGATTGCTACACATTGTCATGTTTTTGACAAATTTTGTTTTTGAAGCATTGTTTTGCTTATTTTGATGGAATTATGGAGTGTATCGGTGGTATAAGCCATGGAGAAGTTATAATACAGTAGGAATAATGCAAAAATAAAATATGAATGGGTTTTCAACAGTACTTAGGGTACTGCTTTGCTTTATTATACTAACGGATCTCACGGAGAGGTTTTGTTAAGTTTGTGTGGATGAAGTCTTCCAAGATCAAGGAGGTCTCGGTATGAGGAGGAGGAGAGGCAAGAGTTCAAGCTTGGGGATGCCCAAGGCACCCCAAGTAAATATTCAAGGAGACTCAAGCATCTAAGCTTGGGGATGCCCTGGAAGGCATCGCATCGTTCTTCAGCAAGTATCGGTATGTTTTGGTTTTTGTTTTGTTAACGTGATATGCGTAAATCTTGGAGCGTCATGTCATTTTTATTTTTTCCTTTTAATAATGCACCATGCTAGTATGAGATAGTCCTTGGTTGATTTATAGAATGCTCATTGCACTTCACTTATATATTTTGAGTATGGCCATATAGAATGCTTCATGTGCTTCACTTATATCATTTGAAGTTTGGATTGCCTGTTTCTCTTCATATAGAAAACTGTTATTTGTAGAATGCTATTTTGCTTCACTTATATTTATTAGAGCATGTGCATGTATTTTGTATAAAGAATTAAACTCTCATGCTTCACTTATATCTATTTAGAGAGTCAGCAGGAATTGGTCATTCACCTGGTTAGTCATAAAATCCTACATAAAACTTGTAGATCACTGAATATAATATGTTTGATTCCTTGCAATAGTTTTGCGATAGAGAGATGATAATATGTGGGAGGTACTAGTAAATGGTGGTGGTTAGTAAGAATATTGGCGTTAAGGTTTGTGATTCTGGAAGCATGCACGTATAGTCTCTCGTTATGCTAAGAAGTCGGAGCATGATTTATTATTGATTGTCTTCCTTATGAGTGGCGGTCGGGGATGAGCGATGGTCTTTTCCTACCAATCTATCCCCCTAGGGGCATGCGTAGAAGTACTTTGCTTCGAGGGCTAATAAACTTTTGCAATAAGTATGTGAGTTCTAAAGGAAATATGCCCTAAAGGCAATAATAAAGTTATTATTTATTTCCTCATATCATGATAAATGTTTATTATTCATGCTATAATTGTATTAACCGAAAACATAATACATGTGTGAATACATAGACAAACAAAGTCTGACTAGTATGCCTCTACTTGACTAGCTCGTTAATCAAAGATGGTTGAGTTTCCTAACCATAGACATGAGTTGTCATTTGATAAACGGGATCACGTCATTAGGAGAATGATGTGATTGACTTGACCCATTTCGTTAGCTTAGCACTTGATCGTTTTAGTTTACTGCAATTGGTTTCTTCATGACTTATACATGTTCCTATGACTATGAGACTATGCAACTCCCGATTGCCAGAAGAACACTTTGTGTGCTACCAAACATCACAACGTAACTGGGTGATTATAAAGGTGCTCTACAGGTGTCTCCGATGGTGTTCGTGGAGTTGGCATAGATCAAGAATAGGATTTGTCACTCCAATTGTCGGAGAGGTATCTCTGGGCCCTCTCGGTAATGCACATCACTATAAGCCTTGCAAGCAATGCAACTAATGAGCTAGTTGCGGGATAATGCATTACAGAACGAGTAAAGAGACTTGCCGGTAACGAGATTGAACTAGGTAATGAGATACCGACGATCGAATCTCGGGCAAGTAACATACCGATGACAAAGGGAACAACGTATGTTGTTATGTGGTTTGACCGATAAAGATCTTCGAAGAATATGTAGGAACCAATATGAGCATCCAGGTTCCGCTATTGGTTATCGACCGAAGACGTGTCTCGGTCATGTCTACATAGTTCTCGAACCCGTAGGGTCCGCATGCTTAAAGTTCTGTGACGATCGGTATTATGAGTTTATATGTTTTGATGTACCGAAGGTGGTTCGGAGTCCCGGATATGATCACGGAGATGACAAGGAGTCTCAAAATGGTCGAGACATAAAGATTGATATATTGGAAGCCTACATTTGGACATCGGAAGAGTTCCGGGTGAAATCGGGATTTTACTGGAGTCCCGGAGGGGTTACCGGAACCCCCTGGGGGTTTATGGGTCTTGTTGGGCCCTAGTGGAGAGAGAGAGGGGCCGGCCAGGGCAGGCCGCGCGCCCCTCCCCTCTGGTCCAAATTGGAGTAGGAAGGGGGGAGGCGCCCCCCTTTCCTTCTCCTTCTCCCCCTACCTTTCCCCTCCTAGTAGGAGTAGGAAAGAGGGGAGTCCTACTCCTACTAGGAGGAGGACTCCTCCTCCTGGCGCTGCCTACAGGGCCGTCCAGCCTCCCCCCTTGATCCTTTATATACGGGGGCAGGGGGCACCCTAGAACACACAAGTTGATCATTGATCTCTCCCAGCCGTGTGCGGTGCCCCCCTCAACCATAATCCACCTCGGTCATACTGTAGCGGTGCTTAGGCGAAGCCCTGCAATGGTAGCTTCATCAACATCATCACCACGCCGTCATGCTGGACAAACTCTCCCTCGAGCTCTGGTGGATCGTGAGTTCGCGGGACGTCACCGAGCTGAACGTGTGCTGAATGTGGAGGTGCCATACATTCGGTACTGAGGATCGGTCGATTGTGAAGACGTACGACTACATCAACCATGTTGTCATAACACTTCTGCTTTACGGTCTACGAGGGTACGTGGACGACTCTCCCCTCTCATTTCTATGCATCACCATGATCTTGCGTGTGTGTAGGAAATTTTTTGAAACTACTACGTTCCCTAACAGTGGCATCCGAGCCAGGTTTATGCATAGATGTTATATGCACGAGTAGAACACAAGTGAATTGTGGGTGATACAAGTCATACTGCTTATCAGCTTGTCATACTTTGGTTCGGCGGTATTGTTGGATGAAGCGGCCCGGACCGACATTACGCATACGCTTACGCGAGACTGGTTCTACCGACGTGCTTTGCACACAGGTGGCTGGCGGGTGTCAGTTTCTCCAACTTTAGTTGAACCAAGTGTGGCTAGCCCGGTCCTTCAGAAGGTTAAAACAACACTAACTTGACGAACTATCGTTGTGGTTTTGATGCGTAGGTAAGAACGGTTCTTGCTAAGCCCGCAGCAGCCACATAAAATTTGCAACAACAAAGTAGAGGACGTCTAACTTGTTTTTGCAGGGCATGTTGTGATGTGATATGGTCAATACATGATGCTATATTTATTGCATGAGATGATCATGTTTTGTAACAAAGTTATTGGCAACTGGCAGGAGCCATATGGTTGTCGCTTTATTGTATGCAATGCAATCGCCCTGTAATTGCTTTACTTTATCACTAAGCAGTAGCGATTGTCGTAGAAGCAATAGATGGCGAGACAACAACGATGCTACAATGGAGATCAAGGTGTCGCGCCGCTGACGATGGTGATCATGACGGTGCTTTGGAGATGGAGATCAAAGGCACAAGATGATGATGGCCATATCATATCACTTATATTGATTGCATGTGATGTTTATCCTTTATGCATCTTATTTTGCTTTGTTTGATGGTAGCATTATAAGATGATCTCTCACTAAATTTCAAGGTAAAAGTGTTCTCCCTGAGTATGCACCATTGCCAAAGTTTGTCATGCTGAGACACCACGTGATGATCGGGTGCGATAAGCTCAACGTTCATCTACAACAGGTGTAAGACAGTTTTGCACACGCAGAATACTCGGGTTAAACTTGACGAGCCTAGCATATGCAGATATGGCCTCGGAACACTGAGACCGAAAGGTCGGGCGTGAATCATATAGTAGATATGATCAACATAGTGATTATCACCATTGAAAACTACTCCATTTCACGTGATGATCGGTTATGGTTTAGTTGATATTGATCACGTGATCACTTAGATGATTAGAGGGACATCTATCTAAGTGGGAGTTCTTAAGTAATATGATTAATTGAACTTAAATTTATCATGAACTTATTACTTGATAGTATTTTGCTTGTCTATGTTATTGTAGATAGATGGCCCGTGCTGTTGTTTCGTTGAATTTTAATGCGTTCCTTGAGAAAGCAAAGTTGAAAGATGATGGTAGCAATTACATGGACTGGGTCCGTAACTTGAGGATTATCCTCACTGCTGCATAGAAGAATTACTGAAGGAAATATGCCCTAGAGGCAATAATAAAGTTATTATTTATTTCCTTATATCATGATAAATGTTTATTATTCATGCTAGAATTGTATTAACCGGAAACATGATACATGTGTGAATACATAGACAAACAGAGTGTCACAAGTATGCCTCTACTTGACTAGCTCATTGATCGAAGATGGTTATGTTTCCTAACCATAGACAAAGAGTTTTCATTTGATTAATGAGATCATATCATTAGGAGAATGATGTGATTGACTTGACCCATTCCGTTAGCTTAGCACTCGATCATTTAGTATGTTGTTATTGCTTTCTTCATGACTTATACATGTTCCTATGACTATGAGATTATGCAACTCCCGTTTACCGGAGGAACACTTTGTGTGCTACCAAACGTCACAACGTAACTGGGTGATTATAAAGGTGCTCTACGGGTGTCTCCGAAGGTACTTGTTGGGTTGGCGTATTTCGAGATTAGGTTGTCACTCCGATTGTCGGAGAGGTATCTCTGGGCCCTCTCGGTAATGCACATCACTTAAGCCTTGCAAGCATCGCAACTAATGAGTTAGTTGCGGGATGATGTATTACGGAATGAGTAAAGAGACTTGTCGGTAATGGGATTGAACTAGGTATTGAGATACCGACAATCGAATCTCGGGCAAGTAACATACAGATGACAAAGGGAACAACGTATGTTGTTATGCGGTCTGACTGATAAAGATCTTCGTAGAATATGTGGGAGCCTGTATGAGCATCCAGGTTCCGCTATTGGTTATTGACCGGAGACGTGTCTCGGTCATGTCTACATAGTTCTCGAACCCATAGGGTCTGCACGCTTAACGTTTCGATGATAGTTATATTATGAATTTATATGTTTTGATGTACCGAAGGTTGTTCGGAGTCCCGTATGTGATCACGGACATGACGAGGAGTCTCGAAATGGTCGAGACATGAAGATTGATATATTGAAAGCCTATGTTTGGATATCGGAAGTGTTCCGGGTGAAATCAGGATTTTACCGGAGTACGGGGAGGTTACCGGAACCCCCCGGGAGCTTAATGGGCCATAGTGGGCCTTGTGGATAAGAGGAGAGGCGGCCAGGGCAGGGCCACGCGCCCCTCCCCCTAGTCTGGATAGGATAAGGAGAGGGGGGCGCCCCCCCCCCCTTTCCTTCCTCTCTCCCTCCTCTTTCCCCCTCCTCTCCTAGTCCAACAAGGAAAAGGGAGGGAGTCCTACTCCCGGTAGGAGTAGGACTCCTCCTGGCGCGCCCCCTCTAGGCCGGCCGCACCTCCCCCTTGATCCTTTATATACGGGGGCAGGGGGCACCCTAGAGACACACAATTGATCGTTTGATCTTTTAGCCGTGTGCGGTGCCCCCCTCCACCATAGTCCACCTTGATAATACTGTAGCGGTGCTGTAACGCCTCGAGACCGATGTGCCAGGTGTCCTCCAGTTATTCGCTGTTCTTGCCTTGTCATTCCTTGCGTGTCGTGCATGTCATATCATGTCATCATGTGCATTTCATTTGCATACATGTTCGTCTCATGCATCTGAGCATTTTCCCCGTTGTCCGTTTTGCAATCCGGCGCTCCTATGTCATCCGGTGTCCCTTTCTACCTCTTTTCGTGTGTGGGTGTTAAACATTTCCGGATTGGACCGAGACTTGTCATGCGGCCTTGGTTTACTACCAGTAGACCGCCTGTCAAGTTTCGTGCCATTTGGACTTCATTTGATACTCCAACGGTTAACCGAGGGACCAAAAGGCCTCGTGTGTGTTGCAGCCCGACACCCCTCCAAAGTGGCCCAAAACCCACCAAAAACCCCTCCATCATCTAGAGTGTTCGATCACGATCGCGTGGCCGAAAACCGCACCTCATTTGGACTCTCCTAGCTCCCTCTACCTATAAATATGTGCTCTCCTCCGAAATCTCGCACAGACGAAACCCTAGCTTCGTCCTCCTCGCGCCCGGAAAAATCTTCCTCGCCGTTGGACATGTCCGCGCGCCGTGCCGGACCAATCCCCGCCTGCCAAGTCACCCAACCCCGCCGCCGGTCAACGCGCCCCCGCCGCGGGCCGCGGAACCCAGATCGGGCCCTCCCCGGCCGAACCGCCGCCGCCCGCGCCCCTCGCGCCTTCCGCCGCCCGCGTCCGTCTCCGGCGACCGGACGCTGCCGGCTGCCGCGCGTCGCCGCCCTTCGCCTGCTCACCACCCCGGCAAGCCTCGCCGCCTCTTCTCCGCCGGCGGCAAGTGACGCACGCCACCGGACCTGCCTCGCCGCGCGCGGTCCTCGCCCTCCTCCGGTTCCCCCGTCCCTCGCCGTCCTCTCCTTCCCCATCACCGGCGAACTGCATCTCCGGCAAGGATCCGGCGAACCTCGATCTGCGCGCCGGCCAGATCCAGATCCAGACGCGGTTGACTTTTGCCTCCCTAACCCTAATTTTTATGCGATCTTTGACATGCCATAACTCTGCATCCGTAACTCCAATTCGTGCGTGTAGCATATCAAAATGTTCGTCTTGACGAGTACATCATTTCATCTCATTGCATAATTTCCATTTGAGCTCATCTTGATGCCCGAAATGCTGTTGGAAGAGGGCTATGTGATGAATTTGTCAGATCTGTTTCAACAAATAGCCTTTTGTCATTTTTGCCATCATTAATGTGTGCATGCTATGATCCTGAGCTCTACATGTGTTTTGTTATATGCCATGCCGTCTTTACAAAGATGCTTGCCATGTATTTTTGTGATCTATGTGGTGACTAGCACAAGCTTGCAAAGTAGCGTAATCGGTAATGCTGATTTCAGGGACTTAGAATTTCACTAAGTCCGGTAATGCTGATTTCAGGGACTTAGAATTTCACCAAGTCCTTGTCCTGGTTTTTGTTGTTATGACATATGTTCGTGTTGTTTCCTAGTGTTCTGTGCCTCTTTTGAGGATGATCAGTAAGGATGTTTTGTTAATATTGTGGTGCTCTATCCATACATGTCTTTGTTTGCATTTATGTAGCACCCTAGCTTGAGTCAATCGAGCTCTACTTTTGCTATAAAATGTTCCTGGCAGATTGTTAACTTGTTTAGCGATTTTGTCGGGCTTGTTGTTATTGATCCATGCATTGTATGTTGTTGTTCTTGCCATGTCTAGCTTCTATGACATGTCTTCCTGATGGGTGTATGCTTAGTTTGTCATGCCATGCTTTGTAGTGAGTGCATCGAGCTTGTAAACATGCCTACTCATTAACTGTTTTGCATGCTCCAGTTTTTCTCCAAGTCTGAATCTGTATATGTTTTTGCCATATTCACATGCTTGCAATTGTATTTTCTGATCCCTTTTGGCTCAAGGTCACTAAGGGACTTTTGATAAGTGCTTTGAGTAGCTTCATTCCATGCCTTTCTTTGCCATGATATGTTCCTATAGCATGTAGTTTTCATGCTCTAAAGTGTGCTTCCTGATGATAAATTCCAGACTTGTGTTAAATTCACTAAGTCTGAAACCTGTTATCATTTGCACTATTGCCATGCTTGTTTGAATCTGTTAATGGATGAATTAGCCGTAGCTCATTGTTCATCTTTTTTCAAGCATCTTGAGTGGATCCCTGCCATGTATTTTGTTGCCATGTTTGAGTGTTGAAGCATATTTATCTTGTTGCATTTAATTGGTCACTTGCTGATTATCGCAGACCGGTGCCATATTTGTTTTGCTTGCCATTTCCAAACCGTGCATCCGATCCCGGCAATCTTTATATTGTTTTCAACCGAAATCACCTCACCTTTCCAGTGGCACTCTTGGATTTCCAAGTTGAGGCCAGGTTCAATCATTCCTTTCCAAATCATGCATATGCATCACATATCGCATCCCGCATATCATACCATGTTCGTGTGTGGTTTGTTAACTATGTTGTGTGCTTCTTTCCGGTGTTGCTTCTTCGGGTTGGTTCCGTTAACGTCGCGTTTGTGAGGACCCGTTCGTCTATGTCCGTTTGTCTTCTTCAGGGACTCGTTCTTCTTCCTTGCGGGATCTCAGGCAAGATGACCATACCCTTGAAATCACTTCTATCTTTGCTTGCTAGTTGCTCACTCTTTTGCTATGCCTATGTTGCGATACCTACCACTTGCTTATCATGCCTCTCATATTGTTAAGCCAAGCCTCTAACCCACCTTGTCCTAGCAAACCGTTGTTTGGCTATGTTACCGCTTTGCTCAGCCCCTCTTATAGCGTTGATAGTTGCAGGTGAAGATTGGTGTTTGTTCCATGTTTGGAACATGGATATTTTGTTGGGATATCACAATATCTCTTATTTAATTAATGCATCTATATACTTGGTAAAGGGTGGAAGGCTCGGCCTTATGCCTGGTGTTTTGTTCCACTCTTGCCGCCCTAGCTTCCGTCATATCGGTGTTATGTTCCCGGATTTTGCGTTCCTTACGCGGTTGGGTTATAATGGGAACCCCTTGACAGTTCGCCTTGAATAAAACTCCTCCAGCAATGCCCAACCTTGGTTTTACCATTTGCCACCTAGCCTCTTTTTCCCTTGGGAGTCGCGCTCCAGAGGGTCATCATTATTTTAACCCCCCCCCCCGGGCCAGTGCTCCTC